>NC_136485.1:20054160-20366660 GCF_053919585.1 Euprymna scolopes
TTTCCTTACCTATATTAATTGCTCCATTTACCCATGTATTAAAATTTACATTCTATATTGATATATTCTTTTGCTCGGATAGTGTTTCTATTCTATGTTTATTATTATATGTATACATCTTCATATTATATCTATAAATGCACACACACACACAAACACACACATATATCTATATATAGATGTGGATATAGTAATAAGTAACATTGATTTTTCCATTTTTTGTTTATCTTTTTTACCTTTCAATATTTTTTCCTTTATATATATATATATATATATATATATATATATATATATATATACTAGCAAAAGTACCCGTCGTTGATTGGGTTAAAAAAAAGCCTACAGAAAATGGACTCTGATTTATGAAATTATGATAGGCTATGAAAAGGAAGTATTTGAAAGCTTCGAATTTGGGCGTATCAAAACCAAAGTAAAATATGATGAAAGTAAAAATAATATAGATAAACCTCATAATTTATTATACCATACCTGTTCACACTGAAACACTTATCACAACATTCTGTGGATCTATATTAAAAAAAACCTTGTTAAACCTGTGACATATTTCCATTCTATGGAGGTCAGGCGCGGACGCAGACCCCACAATTTTATTATATCATCCCTATTTAAGTTAAAACATACTTATCAAAGTATTATTATGTACATCTATATCAAAAACACTTGTAAACGTTTTTTTTTATTTTCAATTTTTTTATTTCCATACTTTGTGGACCAGGCTCGTACGCAGACACCACAATTTTAATGAATCACCGTTCTGCCAGATCAAACATACCCATTCATGTGTCTCGATACATATTCTATCATTATATATAATCAGTTTTTTTTTAAATAGTCAACCATATAGGTGCCTATTCGTGACCAGACACAGACACACAGACCCACACAGATCCACACACATCCACATTCACACACATACGCAGCTTTATATTATATATACATATATATTCCATATTATTTTTGGTATACTAATTAATCGATTTAGTCCACAACATTTTGTCTTGATTCTTCAAGGTGCTAAAACAAGAAGAATACCTTTTGTCATCGCAATTTAATTTTCCTATCCCTGTTATTATTATGTAAATTGTCATAAATGCTACTATTATTATTACTATATTATTTCTGTTGTATACGCCATGAGTTTCATCCATGTCAACGATCTGTGATATTTGAATCTAAGTGACAACATCTCGCTAGATTTCCCATACTCTTCACGTATTTTGATAACGTGTTTTCTTTTGCAGTTTCTAAATAACTGTTTAGCGTTTGTAGCTCATATGTATTCGTGTCTGCTTTCAAGTATTCTCCGTGATATTTCAACTGTTATCATTATTGTTATACGTTGTATCTGCCCAGTCATTCACCTGAGTTAAATCACATTCATTCTTCTGTGCGAATTGTTTCGGGTTTATTCCTTCTGTTCATATTGTTATTATTATTTAAACTGCTTTTTGTTTAATCTTTCCTAAATGTTTTCAGATTTCTAACCAGTTCCGGGTATTTGATTTTCTTTGGCGTCTCCTTAAACAACGATGTCTACGAGCTGGCAATTCTTTGTCTTCATGCTATGATGACATCAAGTCTTCTTGCTTAGGTACCCACATCTCATGGCATTTTCACGTATCAAAGTATTGCTGCCGATTCGTGCTTGTAATATTACACTATGTGTTCAAGGTGCTATGGTTTGCATAATTCTAAGTGTACTGTCTTCTCTACTTGATTGTATCTATTATATCTTACTCAGACAAGTTTGCTATCTTATTTATTATTTGGTTTATTGTTTTGAGTTTTTGGCTCTGGAATTTTTTCCCCAATTTTCTGTTTTATTCCCATTGATTTTATGGTACCTGCTTCTTGAAATCTAAAATATGTGTAGGTGTCACGCTTGTTTGAGTAGTTTCATATATTTCCTTCCTTACAGTTTTCCCATTCTTATAACTAGCATCAGCCACTTTTCCATGGCGATATCCATTCGGATATCCTGGCTAAAGAATAGTTGTGTTTATTAACGTCTCTAGATCCTTCTTGTTTTTTATGCGAAAAAAAAAGATTTAGGTCGTCCGATAAGATTAGGTATTTAATTCCCTCATGTATATTGGTAAATTTGTATCTGACTTGGTAATTTATTAGTATATTGTTAATGATTATCATGGCTGTCATGAAAAATAATGTTGAATGGGAATCCCTTTTACAGACGTTTCCTTGTATTATTATCTCAGTTATTAAATTTCAACTGTCAGGTGATATTTTTATGTTCTTACTGCTTTTTCTAATTGATATTCTCGTCGGGTATTTTTAACATCCTCAAGCATTCTATTATCAATTTTCTTATAGTGGATCCATATTTTTAAAACCTTTTACCTACTTTAGGAATTTTGATTTCCAGCATTCTTTATGTTTCTCAGTGAATAGTCCAGTATGATTAAGGAAGTATTACATTTTTAATCAGCTGCGCTGTTAAGATTTTCCACATGGTTGGTAAGCTTGTGATTTATGAGGGGTATTCACTTTCCTTCCCTGTCTTTTTGTATACATTGCTATTATTATTACAGTTATTATTATAATTATTAATATTATTAACTAATTTATTATAAACTATTAATATTATTAACTATTATTCATATTGTTCATACCATTCAGACTGGCCTGTGTCTAATTGTAAAGTTCTTGATAAATTGTAGAAACGTATTTTTAATTTGATTAGCCATACATTTTCTTCACTGAACCCCTCTCTCTAACAGACGTGACGTTGTTAGTCCTAGTCATTTATTTTCTACAAATACTATTATGACATATGTTTCTATGAATTTTCATATCTATTTTCCTATTTCCTTTGTTTTAATTTGTTTAATGCGTTACTCTGGAAGTCTCCATCAACTCTTTGTTCACAAACTTACTGTAATACAGGTTTCTATTTGAGTAGATGATTTCCAAAACCTGCAAGCCTGTGTCACTCTTTTAATGCTCACTATTTGCCTTCTACCTACAATCTTGGTCCTTTCAAAACTAAGGTCACTAGGTGTCGCCTATCTTTGTAATAATCAATCTCCGATTTTTTAAAAACTTTGTACATCAAGTGGTTGAATGCCTTGTCTCGAGCATTTCTATAAAAATATATATTTATATAGTAAATTACAAAAATATTTAAGAAAACAAAGTTACACATTGTCCCCAATTTATCCAATGGAAGACTCGCATAAATTCATTTCACTGTATGTTTTATATACACGCGTTGTTTACTTTAGAAAGCTAACCAATTAAATTACTTGTTTATTCCCGTGTTAATGATTCCCTGACATGAAGGCACGGCTTCTGTCAGAAAATGGTCAGCTAATTGATATTTCTGTCCTCCATTGTTCATTTTGGTGTGGGTAACACATTCTTCTTTTTGTAGGTTAATAGGTGTCTGTCTAATAATAATAAGAAGAAGAAGAAGAAAAAGAAGAAGAAGAAGGAGATGAGAAAGCAGAATAATAAAAAGAAGAAGAAGAAGAAGCAAAAGAAGAGAAAGAAAAATGCTAAAATTTACAGTTGTGTACACTCCCTCAAAAAAACATGCTGTGCCGATATCGGTTAAAGCCACACTAGATGGTAAAAAGTAAAAGAAGGGTGAAAGACTAAGAAGTGAAAATACGAACCAGACTTGGGCAAAGGATTCTGATAACTTGAAAAGGCTTATTGCTACCCTGATTTCAATGGTCGGGTTAGGGTTAGGGTTAGGGTTAGGGTCAACGAGAAATAAATGAAAAACAAGAGGTGAAAAGTACTGGTAATCTGGGAAAACTTGTTTTGAGCAAGACTTTCGGGAACTATAAAATGGGAAAGAGAACAACCAAAAACAAATGGAAGTGTCAAACCGTCCTCTTGCCAATACAACGTACGAAAGTCTTTTCTTCCTTTCTTTCCTTTATTTACAATAAATTAACGTGTTGCGTGACGGTAATTCGTTTAAAAGAAGACTTTATCTAGGCTGGCATATTATGCAAATGGTTTTCTGCTGTTGCTGAAAACGACCCTAATAATTTTAAATATACCACTACCAGAGTATTTCGACTCAGGTTTTTGAAATGTATTTTAATTTTTTCTTTCTGACTGTTTGTTGAAAGTGAGCATTTTTGTTTTTGTTAAACAAGGAAAAGAAATTATTTTTGTTTGCTTGTGGGTTAATAAAAAACTGTTTACTGATGCAACTATTCTCCTTTTTTGCCTTTCTTCGTCTAGAAAGCCAGGAGGCTATTTTATTTCACAGAAAAACTTTTTGAAAAAAGAAAATTTCCCCATTTTGAATTTGCATTCAAACCTTTATACCTGAAACCCCCATCTGATAAAGATTTACAGCCTTAACACACGCACAAAAAATGACATTCCCTTTTTCCCCCTCGAGGATGTTTCCCGCGTAAACAAAAAGAAAAAAGAATTGTCGTTCGCTAGAAAAAGATATTCAAGATATAAGATTTGAAGGCAATAATTACCTAGCCACTTAAACTTCAAGTCCGCCAGCAGCAAAAATAAAAGACAATTTAAAAGAACAATATAGACAGCCACAGTTGCAATTTCAACATCAGCTTCAGTAACAACAACTTCTTTTCAGTTCAATAAGAAGCAGGGATTGCTGCAATAAAAGCACCTGTCGACATAAGACTGCAAACAGCAACAGCGAAAAAAAAACTTGGAAGATAAATTATTACTTTAATAGAAGACAAAAGAAACCGTATTTAATATGTTAAAAAGGACGGAACACCGTAATAACAGCACATTATTCTCCTAAACATACATTAGGAATTACATTGAAATAGTCACCTTCGTACCGGAACAGTATAATACGTTAGACGCTTTTTAAAGGCGATACGAAGACTTATGCAATGTCGATTTCCGAGAGTGAGGCAGTGTCAAAGTAGTCCGCCTACTTTTAAGAAAACTATGCAGCGCAGAACACAGTACGTACGTTGACTATATACTACCCAGGAAAACGAGCACATTGAAATTCTCCAAACCGATCTAGCTCTTATCTGAACTTTTCAGCCTGAAGACGACACTTTTTCAGAATGGATGAAAGTGCTCCAACGTGGCGAAACGTGACTGCGAAGATTATCTCATCCCTGTGCCTATTGCTAACAAGCAATGTGACAAGTTTCGTCTGATTGAACTATCAGCGGTTGGTTTGAAACGTTTTATTTATGCACAGGGTTTCATATCGGCAAAATATGCAGAGATAAGACAAGTTCTTTCAAAACTTGCAACAGACAAAGGTTTACATTCCAAAAGCTGGCGAAAGATTGCCAACGTGTAGTTAGTGTAAAGAACGACCCAAGAAACATCGAGAAGACAAGCGTGTCATTGACGCGAAGGACTTGTAGAAGACCAAATGATTATCCGTCGGGAAATAAAAGTAAATGAGAAGAAACCCCAGGTAAAACCAAAGAGGGGTAATGCAATCTCAAAACCCAAATCGCCCACAAATCTGTGCAGTCATTGCGACGGACAACATTAGTATATAAAATGTTTTTTTATAAAAAGAAAACATGCACTAGGTGTGGTAGGAAGGCAACAAAACGACACATTGCAGAATGTACAGAATTGATAACAGGGTTCGATATGCAGGATTTGATATTGAATCGAAGGGGGCAGCGGAAATATGTAACTGTTTACATATTTAACAAGAAACTAGATTTACAGCTGGATTCCGGTTTACACCTACCAATCATCAACATGCAAACATGGAAAAGGTTGAAGAAACCAATTATGATTAGAACTAGTAAATCAGCTCGTGAAATGACACGCTAAAAATTTGAGGAAGAGCTTAAACTCCGGGTAACATTAAATGGTACTACTAAAAAATAAGTCTTTGTGCAGAAGGAATTTTTGGATGTCTTGTTTACAAAGATCAATGTCGCATTTACGATTTTACAGCAAGCTATAAGTACCATGCTGAGCTGTTTCAACTTCGCATACGCCTTCTTGGAGGACATTTTTCAATTCGCAGAAAAGCATCCCAGACATATATAGGAGGTCTAAAAAGAATTCAAAACTGCAGATTTAAAGTAAAGAAAAAGCAAAGTGGGACTTTCTCATGAACGTTATAAAAATTGGGTACTCCTGCAGTATTTTACCCACCGATTTCACGATCTTAGCCGAGCGTTGACGAACGCTTTCGGCGTTAACGCCGACGAAAGCCGAGAATTCGGAGCTACGGTGCAAGAAGAACGCTAAAAGTATGTGAATAGCAACAACATTACAAGGAAAAGATATTATACACACACACACACACAACAAAATGGATAAAATTAATACAAAAACTTTGGATAAAATAAATCACAAACACTTACCGTAAGTTTTTTTTAAAGTAAAATAAATTTATTTTGTTGAATATTTTTTTTTTTGGTTCATTTTGTTTTCCGATAGCTTTTTTTTGGGGGGGGGGTAAGCAACAGTAATAAACACTTCAATGTTTTTTTTTTGTGTTTTTAACAAAACGTTATTAAACAGTAACAACAATGTTTTTTTTTTCAGTAATGTTTGTAAGGGGGGGACAACAATTACTGTTTATCTTTAGTTCCGACTGGAAGATTTTCTACTGACTGTAGAGAGGCAAAGTAGGGAGCAAAGGGTTTTCAGAGGATGTGGAAAGAAGCTCCTTCCCAAACCGGGTAGCCTTTCGCGATTTGATTTATTATGGAGACAAAAGAAGGGTTGTGTCCAAATTTTTGTCTCCACATGAATTCGCATAAATATGTTTCCAACAGCTCCCGTTTTTTTTTTATCGCTAAATTAAATAGCTGAAATGAAAGGCTGTGTATTTTTACTTTGAACAATAAAATAACTGAAATGAAACGCTATGTGTGTAATTTCAATGAAAATTATTCGTCTGCTGCGCGTTCGTTTGAAGCGCCCTGATTGGCTGATAGAGTATCGTACCGCTCGCCATGTTCCGGCGTTTTCCGACGGATGTCGATCAACGCTCGGCTAAGATCGTGAAATCGGTGGGTAAAATACTGCAGGAGTACCAAAAATTGAAGACGTTCTCACCCTGAGAGGGCACAAACTATAAATAACATGCCTGCTTCCGATAATGTACAAACGCTCCAAAACATTCTGGAACTGGCAAACTCTATCGCGTCTCCATAAAGAACATGCATGGCTCACGCGCCCTATTAAATAAATTACTAAAGAACAACAACAAAAAAACAGCCTGCAATTAAACGCCTGAATTTCGAACAGCGTTTGAAATTATCAAAGATACTCTAACATTGGAACTGTTTCTTAAACCTTATAACCCATAGCTGGAAATAATAGTAGTGGACAATGCAAGCTCATATAGTATTGGAGCTTGTATACTACATATAATGATATACAGTACAAAAAATCGCTTATAAATCCTAAACATTATTGACAGCCAGAGGACAGTACTCAGAAATTGAAAAACAAGCTCTAATTATATTTAAAGTAACTTCATTTTCATAGATACTTAAATAGCAGACATTTATGTTGCAAACCGATCATATGCCATTATACGCGATTTTCGGCCCCATAAAATGCTTGCCGACGTATACTGTCTACGCATTACTGAAATGGGGTACAGTTATACAAAATTAAAACTTAAAGCTGGAGTAACTCTCATCAAAACAGATTAGATTTGCTAATGGCCAATCAAGACTGATACCAAAAACAAGGGAACCTTTGGAGAATTTCATAATTGCTGCGCTTCGTACTGATTGCCTAATAAAAATGACGATATGTAACACAATTAGAGAGCTTACAATATCCCTACCCGAAATTTATAAAAGGAGCTGAAGAAGACGACTATGTCTGCGATACTAAGAGTAAGAACGTTATGAAGGACAACAACGTCCCATGAGTACTATGGCTTTGAGACGAATTTATACTATATAACGCATAGTAATAATTCCGAAAACTGCCTAGAAATATTTCTACGGGATTTTCACACGGAACACCTTGGAAAAAATCGAATGAAAACCTTACTGTGAAGCTACGTCTATTAGTCTATTATGAATAAAGATATAAGGGAGATGATCAACTCTTGTAGATATTGAGCCTTAGCTGCAAAAGTATCACTAATCAAATTTAACACTTGCCCGAAAATGACCTGCCGTGGTCAAGAATCCATCTCGATTTTACAGGTCCTTTCGATGACCATTATTTCCTAAGTGTAGTCGACTAGTTCGAGAAAGTTGTTACACCAAGTTACTTAATATATTAAAATACAAAAGGCCTATAACAGGGACATTATTACTTTGTCTACATTAACTGTTTGCACATTTCGGTGTAGTAAACAGCATCGTGAGCGATAATGGAACTATGTTCACATCTGCAGAGTTCGAAAGCTTTTGCGTATGTTCCAGATCAAACACATCACCACTCCCCAATATCACGCGCGATCGAGTAGGCAGGTTGAACAACTTGTGCATACACTTCAAAGTGCACCGAAGATGACTCAAGTTTCACCGTCGGATCAATTATTTACCAAACCTTTTGCACGTGTATAGAATTACACCCTTAATCCTAACACTCCACCATCAGTCACACCGGCAAAAATCATGTTCGCACGGAAGGTGAAATCTGTTTCTGACAAACTCTTAACAACTCAGACAAATTCACAAATGACCGATTGCATACTCAATAAACGTTTGATGACTGGAGAGAAAGTTGTCTTTAAAAGCAAAAAAAAAAAAAAATTACAGATTATGTGGATACGGTCAGTAAGAAAATCGGAGAAATAGTGCATATCCTACAAGGACTTAGACATACACATACAGACCACAAGAACTAATTAAGATGCCCTTCGTACAACACCAGCGACACATCACTGTTTAAGGAATAAGCAATTAATTTCATTTTCGAGACATCGACCCTACTCCAATCAATTTCGTAAAGGGAATATCACTGATCGATCTTTGACAAAAGAAATACAAACAGCTTTTACAGAAAAAAAAAGATTGCGAGGCGGTGTTGGGGTGGCATCCCTACATATTCTGATAATGGGGCATTCCTGACGCCATTTTCAGTAATCATGTTCTACTTTCAGCAGTCTGAATCCAAGACTTAGAGAGAGAGAGAGAGAGAGAGAGAGAGAGAGAGAGAGAGAGAGAGGTTGTTGTAACTTTATTTTGTGCTTGAGTTAAGCGGAGTTTCCAATCAACAAACATCGTTTCTGTATGTTCTGTATGATATATTATTCATTTCATTGTTTCCGAGCTTTCTAGGTAATTATTCATAAATTTACATTATATCATGAACATAGACTAAAATAAATATCAACATCTAAAATGAGAATTAGTTAAACTGTGAAAATGTAAAAACGTGATTCATATTATAATTTGAACGTGTAGGTCTATAAAGAAAAAAATACCATATTTCTAAATTAGATTTTAGAGACAATTTTAATAAGAATTTTCCGCAAGTGCCAAGGTATAACTTGAAGGGTTAAGTAAAAAAATTGACCTGGTGTTCAAGAAAGAAAAGCCATATTGTTATTTTTTTTTCATAGTTAAATATTCACTTTTATTATATATTTTTCTTATGCACCGTATTCTAAAGTTAATTTTTGTCTGTATATACAAGTGTTTGCTCTTACATTTAGTTAATAAAAGATGCTTCAGAAGTCTAAGTTACTCCTTCACACTTAGCTTGCAAGAATCGTTTAAATTTCAACGTTACTAGATTATCGTACTGTTTCGTTCGTGGTACAATTCTTAAAGTTTCAAGTAATCTATATGTAACAACGTTATGTATAGATTTTAAAATGGACGCGACGTTCTATAAAAAAGTTTCGAGAAAACGTCAAAACTAGTATAAATTAGATACAATCTATTTTTTTGTTAAAAAAACAATTTACTACGGGTCTTATTGAAAACGAGCCGCCTGACACGTATATTCAAAGCCAGCGAGAAGATGGTTGCCAAAAATATTGTAAAAAGTTCGAAGATAATAACGCTTGCATAATTTAAATGTCATAGCCCGCCGACATGACGTTTGAAATCTTTGCCGTGTCGACATCTGCTTAAATATCCTTGTCCACGCATAACAATTTTTAGTTTAACCTTATTTTACTTTCTCCTTCCCGCTGTGACTAAAACTCGAATCACGGCTTGGTAATTTGCATACGCCGAGATACCGCTGCTGCAATATACGTGGTAGTAGCTTAGTGACACTTCCACTCAACTAATAATAATAATAATATATATATATATATATATATATATATATATATATATATATATATGCATGAGCTTCTGCCACAAATAATTAGCTGCTCGAAAATTTACAAAGATGATTTTTATAGTGGGAAAGTTTCTGTGTAGAACCAACCACATATTTTAGTATTACTGCTAATCTTTGTCGGTGCAGATGACTACTACATAGAAAAGTGCACAGTAGTCCGCAGGAGTTTAATCAGAGTTTCTTCTTCTAGAGTAATGTCTTAACGAAGACTGGTGATGCCTCTCTCTCAGTGAATTAATGCGCCCCCTGATATCAAACTGGAAATTTCTACGACTCGGCGCGGTACATACAGCGGCTAACCTTCTCAAATAGTTACCCATCTGGTACTGGCCAGGCTATACGCTGCTTAACATCGGTGATCGTTCGGTGATATATAAGGGAAGACTGTTATTATTTATGGGTAAAAGTCAAATATGTAAAACATGTTTTACATAAAAGTAGGGGAGAAGAGGAAGAAAAGATAAAATGGGGACTATCCTAACCGGTTCTGCCCTCATTTATTTAAAGTAGTGTCGGAGGATTTATGATTAAAAAGGAAAAATCAAAACCATGTACAATATTAAAATAAAGTTACGTTGCGCTCTGTCCATGGTTGAAAAAAAAACAACAGAGAACCGATTAAAATAAAACAACGTTAAAATATTAATTTCGAAAATCTCAGATATTCCCTCTGTTTACAGAGGGAAGGCTTCCTCAACCGAATATGAATATTATCTTACATATTTAGATGTAATGTGGAGCGAACACGGCATAGAATTAAAAATGAATTCGTGATGAAGTTCACAGCATATAGTTGAGTTTTAAAGAGATAGTCACTTAATGAAGACATGAATTTATTCGCAAGAACGTCTCTTTTTCGGTATGTCGCCATTCTGATTTTGCCGGATACGTGCTGTTGTACTATCCCATCCAATCTAAACGTAGACCCACGTAGGTGACACCGCAACTGCACTTAAAATAGTAACTACATTATTCTAATTATGATGGGGCTAGAATTTTTTTTCAGAGAATGCCCTGAACGTTTTGGTAGAGAACACAACACGCATATTTGAATAAAAGCACCATTTTTAACCTTGAGCTGATTTGTTTAGAGAATTACTTACTTACTGTTCCCAACGACAGTAAGATATATTGTACATTTAGTTACCGTTTTAACTTTAATTTAAGAAAAGTCAGTCATTTTTCTTTGCATGACTGACTTAATCACATCAAGAGGGAACCCATTCTTGGATGAAGTATCAGTAATCATTTTACATTTCTCATCCAATTTTGATCTTGAACAAATGTGCTAGGATCAAATTTTAATTCATCTTACGTTTTCGGGAGCAAAATGAATCCCAGCGTATATACAGTCCCGTAAATGTGGATTTGCTTTATATTGACACAAGGTTACTAGATAGTGTTTTTGTCACAAATACAACGAGGAAATCTTTGGACGATTTACACTCTCCTTCATAAGTAAAGCGGAATGCATTCTCTGTAGTAGGGAGAACAAATAATTTGGCTCCGTTTGATTATTGAAACGACAAAATATGTCACTCACATATCGAAAATATACTTATGGTTTCATGGGTCCAGAAATAATTGCTCTTAATAGAAACCCATGTAAATATTCGCCATTATCGGTTTCAGGACTGAGCCCGTAGATACCCCCTTTATTTGGCGATAGATTACATCATTGAAATTGAATTCAACAGATATAGGAGCGAATTTTATCAGCTCAACAAATATGCTTTCCGAAATGGGGGGAAGCGACACCTAGCTACGATATAAAAAATCTGAATAGATATCTATAGTCTCTCAAATCAGGACAGAAGTAAACAGGTTGCTAATGTTGAGCTCGCAACGTGGGTCGGACAAAGTTGAGCTTATATAGAAGAGTCAAAAGATCGTACCCAGCAAAATCGGACAGGCGACATACCGAGCAACAAACGTCCTTGCGAATACCAACTGGTATTCAATAATTGATCATCTCATTAAACACCCAGACCATTCAGGTTCGGTTGAGGAGGCTTCTCTCTGTAAACAGAGGGAATGTCTTTTAGGTTTTAGCGCGATTTGATCTAGGATCTTCGAAAATAATATATCTTAATATTTCTTTATTTAAATCTTTTTGCTGTATTTTTTTCGTCCATGTACAAAACGCAACGTGACTTATATTTTAATAAGGTGTATTATTTTTTTCTACCTTTTTAAACCTAGATCCTCCGATACAGTTTTAAAAAAGTGGGAATGAAACCGGTCAGCTGAGTCCCCATTTTAGTTTTACTTTTCTGTTCTTTCTCACTTTTTTAAAACGGGGTTTACGTATTTTATGCATGACTACTCAATCTGGAACTTAGAGTTTTAACATTTTTAAACCTTCCATACATGTTTAAATATAAATAATACTTCCCGTGTGGAAATAAAAAAACAACAACAAATATCTCTTTCATCGCATAGGTTGCAAAATTAGATACAAAAACAGCGTTAACATCTGTTACTATCCCTTAACACTAAAAACAACTGATCTCTTATGTAAACAGCGATAACCATCATGCATACAATATGACGAGGTTTTGTTGTTTAGTAGTAAAACACCAAACAGTGGTTTGCGCAATCATAGGATCGACCTTGTCCAAAATTTAACTATGCTGACGCCTGTTAATTGTCATGAAACGCGTGCCCAAATATATGGGTATTAATCCCGTAAATATATTTACATATTTAAAAATGAAAATAAAAAGTACATCAGCAAATAAATTATACGCAAAACAATGAGTAACTAACTCCATGATTGCAATATTTAATTTTTGTACCCCACAAAATCAGTACATACATATATATATATATATATATATATATATATATATATATATATATATATATATATATATATAGTATACAAGTGTCGTCAATTTTTACTCCAAAATTAAATGTGGAAAAGTTCACTTGACCGAAGTGATATCATTAGAATAAGCAACCTTTTGTGATCCACTATTTATTTTTTTCACATAGTAACCACTGTTCTCAATGCACGATTTCCAGCCTATTTAGATATCGCGATGGCTGTCACTTCTCTAAAATCGACGAACCAATCACTTAAATGTGCTGACATGAACTTCATCGGCTTCGTAAACGTTCAACAAGCGCCGGTGTACATTTTTATCTCCATGAAATAATTCAATTACACATGTTTTCTGATCCAATTTCAATAAACGCTTTTTTTGTTGTTAGAATTTCTTACCATAAATAACTGCAACAGACAGATGAAACTTTCGGGTCACGAATACGTAAGTCTGATTATAACAACAGGGCAATTGGTATACCTTTCTGATCTATGGGACCGAATTACAAAAATATGAGACATTACTTTATGAACGACACTCATATATAGGATTATAATACATTGCAGTGGTCCAGTTGACCGAGAACACATATTCTTTAGAAATTTTCTTTAGTTAGTTAATTTGGAAAATTATTCTCTTTACGGTTTACACATTGCATATTTTAATATACAAGTTATAGTCCTCTTATTGCGTTAATTAAACCGATGCAGTAACATGCCAACAGGTTTGAAAGCACGCTATAGATTTTTACCATTAACTCATCCGCCACCGCTAGTTAAGGCATCAACACATATCTACATGTAAAACATTATCTATAATTTCCTCTTTTGAATGTTTTATATTTCTGAGATGCCATAGATTTGTAGAATTATAAGTAGGCGAATTTGTGTGAATAAGTCCTGTGTCAAAACATATTAAGCAAATGCATTTTAAATTTGGATTAATATTTCTTCCTACTTTCCACTCGATAACTAAATTAACTCCTTGAATATAAAATGTGGGAAAATATGAATATATATATATATATATATATATATATATATATATATATATATATATATGAGAATATATATATATATATATATATATATATAACATTCAAATATTTAGGACATCAATTTGGATGATATATAAATTGAACATGGACAGAAACTGCAAATCTAATTTATTACCAAATGTATTCCGAAGACAAAGAGATGAAAGCTGTGTTTCTTCATGTTACCAGTATATGCCCCACACTTTTTATATATATCTACATTGCTCAATATTTATATGTCTTTCTCTTGTTGTAATTGCAGGCAAAATTGAATATTTTGATGAAACATAGATTATCATTAATAGAATTTGAGGAATCCAATAAATGCAGTTACTTTAGACCATTTAAGTATCGATCCGGTTATAATTCTTTCTAGCACAGAACAGGCTGTATCATGAGCTATAATTTAATTGTGATGTTACGATTTGCCGATATGAATTCGATAGCAATTATGCATTTTATTGATCGTGAAATTTGGTACATTAAACACCCCCTTTGTGGAGAAAATGTTAAAATTTTACTTTAAGAAATAATGGAAAAACAGATCTGGAAGATGTCGTCTCTTGGTTGACAACCACTTATATAACATTTTTCGGGCATTATGCTCTCATGCAATAATAGCGGAACGCAAAAAAATAAAAATAAATAAAAAAAATAAATAAAAGACGGACACTCCGAAGCGTGCTTACGCGTGGCATTTTTTATAGTAGTATTGAGCTTACAGAGCTTGCAATACACTTTTTGAATATGGTACGAAGAGTCAGTTCACACATTAGTTCATAACAGACCTTCATCCTTTTTGCAAAGGTTTACTTCTTTTCAGATAGGTTGCAACCCACAAACATTAATATCTGCCCCGTTCACTTGGAACGGATGATAGTAGCAGTCCGATTATGGACACTATCGTCAAAGAAAGATCGTTCTGTTTGTCACATTTTTCTTTCTCTTAGATAAACGGTATTTACTAGGGCTAAGGAGCTAATGCATAGTCTAATACATATGTACCGTTACTAAATAGCATTACCACAATCATCTATAATATAAATCCCACCTGTCTGTTCAAATCTATACACGTATGTATGTATGTTCTTATGTCTGCCTAAAAATTTCGAAAAGAGGCGACAGATTTTCCCGAGATTGGTATCGTTTTGAAGCCGACGCTTCGGACGACAAATATCGAAACATTGCCTAACAACATTAAGTTCTTCACCCTTAACTGGCTACTTTTCTACAGGAAAGGGTCGCTTTTTGCCGATGTTTTCGAAATCCATCCCCTCTTTTCGACTAACTAGCCTTAATTTAAACCTTTTTCAGTTGTTTTCACGTTCTTTTCCTCAATCGCGGTAGGGGCTCGAGCCCAATTGCCTACTACCAGTTTTTTCGTTGCTCAACACACACTTTCAAATACCCGGGCAACGCCAGACACCCATTCTAGTACTGTATAAAGAAACTAACTAGATAAAAGTAAACTAAATCGAAAGTATTGTGGCGGTTATAAAGTGCCTAGGATACTTAATTATCGACATAAATTAATTCAGAAATGAATCTATATAACTTAATTTTATAATTTATCTCTCCATACATTGAAAACATCATGTAGTTTACCTCTAATCATATTTCTCTACAATAAACCATACTGTTTCATGTGGTAAGAATAGTTATATTAGAGTATCTATTGATATTTAGCGTCGTAGTTCCAGCGTACGCATAGTATATACCGCATTCTAGATGACAGAAGATTTACATTCATATGCTGAAATGAATCTGGAAATCAAAACACGTCAGTATATTTACTAATGATTCTAGAATCTACGTAAGCCTCTAGAGAGATATAAAGAGAACAGACGAGGAATATATATATTGATAGAGCGAGAGAGAAGAGAGGGAAAGAGAAGTTGAGGACAGATATAGGCATAGGAAATCTAAGGTTAGTCTGGGTAATTCTACCCTTCATGTATTTAGTGTAAAATTTGGATATTGATTATAATCTTAAAATCACATTTGTAAAATCACTATGTGGCGAGAATTTTGGGAAACCAGACTTACCTCTTAAATACCTTCGGTGTGCGCTTTGCCGACGCAGCGTTATGATGCTCAAAAGGGTCCAAGATAGCGTCTACAGTTGGCGGAGGCTCGCTGGTGTATTGTGGGGTGAGCATTGTACATATAAGCGCCCACCGGTGTCTGTGAAGGCGTTGGTGGTCGACAGGGAGCTTCTTGGATACGACCTTCTCCTTGAAACGAACATTATTACACAGCTGGGTGGAATCACCGTGGATGGCGCCGGTGATGTGAGGTTTTCCCAACGCGAGGAACAGGTCTAAGCGGACATTCACTCTTGATGAACCCGACTTCTACTCAGAATACGACAAGGACACAAACGCATGGAACGCGTCCTGAAAGTGGTCGGGCGACAAGCTAGCAGTGCCTTATGGGATCGGCTGACGGAGTATCCCCCTCCCGCGTGGTCCAGGGGGCAGTACGAGGCATAAGTCCAGGCTTGGATGGATAATGGCTGGCTGGATCCGTACTCAGAGGATGAACTCGGGCCACCAAGGGAGCTGATCCCCCTGATGGCAGTCAGAGAAGAGAATAAACAGAATTTCCGACCCTTCATGGATTACCGGGAACTCAATGAACACGTCTACCCACACACGGCAGGGTTGACGTCTGCACTCATAAACTGAGGGAGTGGCGGCAGCAGGGGACGTTGTTTCAATATTTTGAGGTTAATGGGGTAAATATTTATTTTATTTGACAAAAATACAAATAAAAATGTGGCACAAGGCCGAAAAAGGGGGTGGGGGTTAATGTTGACCTAACTAACATAACGTTAACTTAACTAGACTCTTTCACCAAAATACCAAAATCACTCTGTGGACATCCTACTTTAAACCCGAAAGTTACAAATATATATACATGATGTGGGGGGTTGGGGATAAAAATCTTATTTACAAAATCGTATGAAAAATATACAATGATAAAAAGTGGTTAGTAAAAAGAACCCCCTCACTAGTAATTGTGGCGGATAAAAAGTTTTGTCAGTCGAAAAATGTAGGTCCCACGAAAGCTAACTTTATTCAAACACAACAAAAATGGCCTACATCTCTGGCAAAACAGTTTATCCGTCACCTAAGGGGCCGGGATTGGGGGTTATCGAACCAAAAGTGGAAAAAAAAAAAAAAAAAAAAAAAAAACGAGGAACGCTGGGACAGGGAAAACCAAAAAGGGAGATTGGGGCGATGACAGCATGCATACTCTAGCTAAGTTAAAAATCGAACAAAAATGCCTAACTAGCCTACTCTAGGAGGTCCGATGCATGTCTATGTTTGATCAAGTCACCCAAAATCCTTAAAAAAAAAAAACCTAAGCCACTCAAAAAAGTAATTCAAGACTAGCTCCATTCACTTTACACAGTCGCGAAACTTTCACCCACCTGTTGTTGAAATTCACAGGAGCGAGTTTCACCTTCTCCAGCTTAATTCGCATTTTCAATCGATATTTGAAAATGAGGACAAGCTGGGGAGCAGTGAAGGTCTCATCTCCGTAAACCTCCTTCTGTCGCGTCGTCCAAATCACGCCTCTCATAACTGCTAGTAAACACAGAAAAACATAGCGTTCTTCTTTCTTCATGGTCGGTGCCCAGTTGCAGCACGGGGAAACCGACTCCAGCACAAAAAACCGCTCGCTCAGCATGCGAACCGTGAAGCCTTCAACTAACTCACACAACGGTCGAACGATGGCGCAGTGGAAGAAAGCATGATCAAGGTCTTCCTCCCATTCTCCGCATCGGACACAATTGGGTGTCTCCGTAAAACCCGCTGCGTAAAGTCTTTTGCCGACCCAGAGAGCATTTCGTATTACCAGCCAGGTGAGTGATGCCTCGTAATTATCGAAGCAGCTCGACCCAGGCGCCCAAGGCCATATTAAGCGGCGCTCCTCCTTCGTAAAACCGAACTCCTCAATCTTTTCGTCTCGAACGGATCCCCTCACTAAGGCCCGATATAGCGCTTTGCGAGACAACAGCTGGGTGTCAGAGAGGCTTTCTTTGACCCGTAGAAGAAATCTCAAGGCCTGCCGACACTCGCGATAGAAAGGGCACTCGTTTCGGGGCAACCTGTGTGCCTCCCCCTCAGCCGAATGCACACTCTCCAAAGCCTGAAAGGCTTTCTTAGTGTCTTCTATCCAGAAGACACCGTTTCCCTCACTTGGTGTACACATTCGATCCAGGTATATCAGCCTAAGAGTGTGTCTACGTATTTCTACACTAGGCATACCCAGACCGCCTTCAGACGGATGCAGGTAACAGACCTCCCGGGTAACCATGGCTTGCTTTCCGCGCCATAAGAACGCGAAAAGAGCCCGCACCAGATCAACTAGTGTGGTCTCCGGGAGTGGAAGTACTGATAGACGGTAAAGGATCAGGGGGTAGATATGAGAATTGCATACCTCCGCCCGACCCTTCAAAGACAGATTTCTCAAGGCCCACAAATGAGATGCGACCTTGACCGCTTCCAATACCTCCGACCAATTTTTCTCCAGCTGGAGACCGGGACCAAACCAGACGCCGAGTAGCTTGCATGGCCCATCAGCCCAACCAAAGGGTCCCTGAAGGGGCATACCCCTCCAGGCACCGATACGTAAGCCAATAGACTTAACGTAGTTAATTATGGCCCCTGTGACCTTGGCATACCGACTTGTTTCTATGTCAACGACTCTAATCTCGGCACTGCTCGTTACAAGCACAGTCACGTCGTCAGCATAGGCGGTATACTTTACCGGGGTAGAGCCACCTGGCAAAGTAATCCCGCGAAGGACCGGATTCACCCGAAGCTGGCGCAAATATGGCTCAAGCGCCAGCACATATAACATTGGGGATAACGGACAACCTTGACGGATCGATCTTGTTAACATGAAGGGTTTCGACCTCACCCCATTCACTTCAACCATAGCACCGGGGTTGGCATACAAGAGGCAAATCCAAGAGCGAAACTGGGGACCAAACCCAGCCGAGCGAAGAACAGCCTCTAGGTAATGATGGTCTACTCTGTCGAATGCTTTGGACTGATCTAAATTAATCAGCGCGGCTTCTGTGTCGACTTTTTCTACGATCAAGCGTATCGTGTGCAAATTATCTTGAATCGTCCGGCCCTTAACAGAACAAGTCTGTTCGGGACTTATTAGACGGTGTAAGACAATCTGCAGACGATTTGCTAAGATCTTGGCCAAAATCTTTAACTCTGTGTTTAACATTGTTAAGGGCCGGAAATTACCTATCCCATCCCCTCCATTTTTATCTTTGCGTAACAATTTAATGATCCCCCTGGTAAAGTACTGAGGTATGCACCCGTTCCTATACCAGGAGTTAAAAAGTACGGTCAGCAAAGGAATAAAAATGGGCGACAGCCTCAAATACACCTCGTAGGGCAGACCATCTATCCCAGGGGTCCTGTCTAGCCCGACCTGTTTCAAGGCCTCAATGACTTCTTCCTCTTTTATGCTACCTTCACACCTAGCTGCTTCGGTCGCCTCCAGGCGAGAAAAGTCGGCTAAATAGGTGTCAAACTGTTCAATAGTCAGACCGGGCTCCTTGGTAAAAAGCTCCTGAAAATGAGTCCGAAAACCCTCCAAGATTCCGTCGTTTGAAGTTACGGTTCGTCCGTCCGGCAATGTGACACTGGCGATGTGTCGATCTGCAGAACGTCGAAACTCCTCCGCACGCAGTGACGCGGCCATGTTTGTTGCCTCGTTTGGCGCTCTTTTTAATCTAGCCCTAACTAATAATCCCTGGTCCTCCCTGTTATCCAAGGAGTCCAGTTCAGCCTTAACTATAGTATAGCTAGCACTATCCCCCTCCTCCACCGCCCTTTCTAATCTATCTTCTAGCGCCGCTTTCGCTGCTCTAGAACTACGGTTGAGCCGGCGACTAAAATCAGCAGCGAAGGACCTAATGACTTTTTTAAGGTTGCCCCACCACTTATTTCCGATGATAGCCCCCGTCAATTCCCTCTGTATTGTTAGTAGAAGCTGTTCCCGGAAGTCCTTCACATCGAACAACGACGTGTTGAACTTCCAGTAACTAGCCATCCTAGGTTTAACACTATCTAAGTTTACTCGAACCCGGACAAGCCTATGGTCCGAATAAACTATACTATGAAAACTTGGACAGTCTAAAAGCCCTAGGTCGACTCTCCTAACTAAGAACCGATCGATGTAACTCGAAAGCTGCACCGGATCGGAGCCGCGTCTACCTGTCCAAGTCCATGCTAAATCCCCGGGTTTTTCGTTCCGAAATTTATCGACAAGATCAAACTTGTCGACAAAGTCTCGAAACGCTTTAGCATCCCGGTTCTGGTTAGTATCCCTTGTGGTATTAACCCCACGATCTAACTCGGGATCCAGGACCGCGTTCCAGTCTCCCGCTAAAACTAACCTTCGAGACGAATTCATGAAAGGCTCGATTCGCCGAAAAAAGGAAACTAGCTCAGTACGGTTATTGGGTGCATAAACCCCAATAAAACGAAATGCCACATCCTTTACGGTAACATCCAGAACGAGCAATCTTCCCTCTGGATCTGCATAAATAGGGTCACACGATGCATCAAGAGTGCGCTTAACTAGCCAGGTAACCCCCCTCGCGTGGGTATCATAATGTGCTGAGTAGAGCTGAAAGTCTCTAAGGAGCACATCCTGATAGTCACTTGGAATAAAGTGAGTCTCCTGTAGACAACATGCATCCACACCAAGGCGTTGAAGGTCGCGTGCAACTCGAAGTTTACGAGAGGCGTCCCTCAACCCTCGGACATTTAAAGTAGCTAATCTTAAAGAAGCCATCCTGAGCTACTTAGGGTTGGGAATCCTGATCAAACATAGACGATGTCAAGACACCGACAGCTGTCCCCATGGATCCAGTGGTCATCTCAGTGGTGATTGACCCGTCAGAGGACAAACCGCTGATGTCAAGAGGAAAGGTTAGTTTAATGGCCCTATATAGAGATGGGTGCATCTTTATAGGGACCCGACCAACACAAGATTTTTTCATTTCTGTTATTTCTCTGTCATTGAAGAAGGCGACAGGAGGATAGAGGTTGAAGGCGCTATTCGCCTCTTCCATCATTTTCCAAACTCCGTTTGCTTCCCCTCTAGGTCTAACTACTGTTAAAATCCTCTTAGCTTTGGGGAAGTTTTCGGGGTTTGAGATGTCTTTCTTGTGTACTAATTTGAATGCCAATAGGTTTTTATAGTCCTTGGACTTGTGTGTTTTCATGATTAGTTCTTTCTCTGGGGTTATTTGACATACAGCGTTGCCAGAAAAAAAAGGGGGGGGATTTTTTTTTTCGTGATTCTGTTTCAATGGATGTGCTTCTTTGCCTCTTTTTGTCAGAGAGAGTGGGAGGGGGCATGTCAGTTTTCATGGGAGAAGGGGGAGGAGTGTTCTGGGGTGTGTGGGCAGGGGTGGAAAAAGGGGAGGGCCTTGGACTTCTTTTTTTCTGAGGGGCGCCTAATGAAGTCATTTTTTTTGCCCTAGTAGGGAGCGAGGCATTAACTGGGGCTGGGACTTTTTGGGGGGAACGTTTTTCCTTCGGAGCGGGGTTGGGCTTTTCGGGAAACAGGGACTCAGGGAAGGGGACAGATTTACCTGCTTCACGTTTCTCGTCAAGAGAGTCCTTAAGTTTGAGTAATTCCTTATATTTATTTCCTCCTGGATCTCTGCTAGTCCTGATTTCTAGCTTTTCCTCTTTGGTGAGTGACTTTGCGTATGTTTTGGGAGCTGTTCTTTTGGATGGCACAATCTTCCACTCTCCTTTTTTTTCTGGAGATGCTGCTTCAGAGTTGAAGGTTTTTTCAAAATCCTCTGGTGATATCTTTGTAGGCGTGTCCTCTTTTTGTTCAGAATCAGGTATCTTGAATCCAATCACTGGGGCCGACTCTAGATGATCTAGGACCCGATTTTTCGGGTTTCTGGGGGTAGGTTGTTTTTTGGGGCACGTGTATGTTAAGTGCCCCACTTCACCGCAAATCCAGCATGCAGGTCGTCGTCCTGCCACTACGATTGGTAGTTTTTCCGTTTCTGCTTCCATATAGTATGGTATTTTGTGGTACGTTTCTTTATCTAATAAAATGTCGAAGGACCATACGCCGTTATAATGGTCCACCTGTACTCCGGTAATATCTCCAAATTGGAGGAGGTACGCTGCTAAATATTCCCCTGGGACTACTCCAGGAACTTCAAAAATAGAGATAGTAGTCCTCCTACGTCCTAGATATTCCATTCTAAGAATGAAATCGTTCGTTATGATTTCATTCTGTGATAATTTCACACAGTCGTCTTCATTATTGAACAGGGCTGCCCAGGTATTGTATCCACGCGCTTTAGTAATGCGCTCCGCTCTCATACCGGTTGTTGCAATGAGTTTGGTCACCGTGTCCTTTGTTGATCGGATGAGTTTCTTTGTTTTTCGGTCTATCACAAAGAGAGAAATTGTTCTCTTTGCGAACTCTTGCAACCTTGGTTGCTCCACAGTTATCCCCGTCTCGGTAACGAATTCGCTGCATTTCTTGGCTTTGGTCAGAAAAGATTCCAGGTCTATTTTGACAGCAGGTGGTTTTTTCCATACTTCGTTTTCGGAGACAGATGTCTCCTTAACAGGAACCGGCGGCGCACAGCTGGCAGATGCCATGGCCGTCGGAAAAAACAGCGTTCAAAATTCCGGTGCTAGTAACTAGCGTCGGGGGAAGAGAAGGAAAAGGATAACAAATTTAACAAAGCAGCAATAACAATAATAATAACAGAAATGTATAACAATAGGCGCAGTAAACAGACGTATACGACCAACAGACGAAGTGATGGGGGTAAATATTTATTTTATTTGACAAAAATACAAATAAAAATGTGGCACAAGGCCGAAAAAGGGGGTGGGGGTTAATGTTGACCTAACTAACATAAAGTTAACTTAACTAGACTCTTTCACCAAAATACCAAAATCACTCTGTGGACATCCTACTTTAAACCCGAAAGTTACAAATATATATACATGATGTGAGGGGTTGGGGATAAAAATCTTATTTACAAAATCGTATGAAAAAATATACAATGATAAAAAGTGGTTAGTAAAAAAAAAACCCCTCACTACTAATTGTGGCGGATAAAAAGTTTTGTCAGTCGAAAAGATGTAGGTCCCACGAAAGCTAACTTTATTCAAACACAACAAAAATGGCCTACATCTCTGACAAAACAGTTTATCCGTCACCTAAGGGGCCGGGATTGGGGGTTATCGAACCAAAAGTGGGAGAGAAAAAAAAAAAAAAAAAAAAAAAAAAAAAAAAAAAACGAGGGACGCTGGGACAGGGAAAACCAAAAAAGGAGATTGGGGCGATGACAGCATGCATACTCTAGCTAAGTTAAAAATCGAACAAAAATGCCTAACTAGCCTACTCTAGGAGGTCCGATGCATGTCTATGTTTGATCAGGTTACCCAAAATCCTTAAAAAACCTAAGCCACTCAAAAAAGAAATTCAAGACTAGCTCCATTCACTTTACACAGTCGCGAAACTTTCACCCACCTGTCGTTGAAATTCACAGGAGCGAGTTTCACCTTCTCCAGCTTAATTCGCATTTTCAATCGATATTTGAAAATGAGGACAAGCTGGGGAGCAGTGAAGGTCTCATCTCCGTAAACCTCCTTCTGTCGCGTCGTCCAAATCACGCCTCTCATAACTGCTAGTAAACACAGAAAAACATAGCGTTCTTCTTTCTTCATGGTCGGTGCCCAGTTGCAGCACGGGGAAACCGACTCCAGCACAAAAAACCGCCCGCACAGCATGCGAACCGTGAAGCCTTCAACTAACTCACACAACGGTCGAACGATGGCGCAGTGGAAGAAAGCATGATCAAGGTCTTCCTCCCATTCTCCGCATCGGACACAATTGGGTGTCTCCGTAAAACCCGCTGCGTAAAGTCTTTTGCCGACCCAGAGAGCATTTCGTATTACCAGCCAGGTGAGTGATGCCTCGTAATTATCGAAGCAGCTCGACCCAGGCGCCCAAGGCCATATTAAGCGGCGCTCCTCCTTCGTAAAACCGAACTCCTCAATCTTTTCGTCTCGAACGGATCCCCTCACTAAGGCCCGATATAGCGCTTTGCGAGACAACAGCTGGGTGTCAGAGAGGCTTTCTTTGACCCGTAGAAGAAATCTCAAGGCCTGCCGACACTCGCGATAGAAAGGGCACTCGTTTCGGGGCAACCTGTGTGCCTCCCCCTCAGCCGAATGCACACTCTCCAAAGCCTGAAAGGCTTTCTTAGTGTCTTCTATCCAGAAGACACCGTTTCCCTCACTTGGTGTACACATTCGATCCAGGTATATCAGCCTAAGAGTGTGTCTACGTATTTCTACACTAGGCATACCCAGACCGCCTTCAGACGGATGCAGGTAACAGACCTCCCGGGTAACCATGGCTTGCTTTCCGCGCCATAAGAACGCGAAAAGAGCCCGCACCAGATCAACTAGTGTGGTCTCCGGGAGTGGAAGTACTGATAGACGGTAAAGGATCAGGGGGTAGATATGAGAATTGCATACCTCCGCCCGACCCTTCAAAGACAGATTTCTCAAGGCCCACAAATGAGATGCGACCTTGACCGCTTCCAATACCTCCGACCAATTTTTCTCCAGCTGGAGACCGGGACCAAACCAGACGCCGAGTAGCTTGCATGGCCCATCAGCCCAACCAAAGGGTCCCTGAAGGGGCATACCCCTCCAGGCACCGATACGTAAGCCAATAGACTTAACGTAGTTAATTATGGCCCCTGTGACCTTGGCATACCGACTTGTTTCTATGTCAACGACTCTAATCTCGGCACTGCTCGTTACAAGCACAGTCACGTCGTCAGCATAGGCGGTATACTTTACCGGGGTAGAGCCACCTGGCAAAGTAATCCCGCGAAGGACCGGATTCACCCGAAGCTGGCGCAAATATGGCTCAAGCGCCAGCACATATAACATTGGGGATAACGGACAACCTTGACGGATCGATCTTGTTAACATGAAGGGTTTCGACCTCACCCCATTCACTTCAACCATAGCACCGGGGTTGGCATACAAGAGGCAAATCCAAGAGCGAAACTGGGGACCAAACCCAGCCGAGCGAAGAACAGCCTCTAGGTAATGATGGTCTACTCTGTCGAATGCTTTGGACTGATCTAAATTAATCAGCGCGGCTTCTGTGTCGACTTTTTCTACGATCAAGCGTATCGTGTGCAAATTATCTTGAATCGTCCGGCCCTTAACAGAACAAGTCTGTTCGGGACTTATTAGACGGTGTAAGACAATCTGCAGACGATTTGCTAAGATCTTGGCCAAAATCTTTAACTCTGTGTTTAACATCGTTAAGGGCCGGAAATTACCTATCCCATCCCCTCCATTTTTATCTTTGCGTAACAATTTAATGATCCCCCTGGTAAAGTACTGAGGTATGCACCCGTTCCTATACCAGGAGTTAAAAAGTACGGTCAGCAAAGGAATAAAAATGGGCGACAGCCTCAAATACACCTCGTAGGGCAGACCATCTATCCCAGGGGTCCTGTCTAGCCCGACCTGTTTCAAGGCCTCAATGACTTCTTCCTCTTTTATGCTACCTTCACACCTAGCTGCTTCGGTCGCCTCCAGGCGAGAAAAGTCGGCTAAATAGGTGTCAAACTGTTCAATAGTCAGACCGGGCTCCTTGGTAAAAAGCTCCTGAAAATGAGTCCGAAAACCCTCCAAGATTCCGTCGTTTGAAGTTACGGTTCGTCCGTCCGGCAATGTGACACTGGCGATGTGTCGATCTGCAGAACGTCGAAACTCCTCCGCACGCAGTGACGCGGCCATGTTTGTTGCCTCGTTTGGCGCTCTTTTTAATCTAGCCCTAACTAATAATCCCTGGTCCTCCCTGTTATCCAAGGAGTCCAGTTCAGCCTTAACTATAGTATAGCTAGCACTATCCCCCTCCTCCACCGCCCTTTCTAATCTATCTTCTAGCGCCGCTTTCGCTGCTCTAGAACTACGGTTGAGCCGGCGACTAAAATCAGCAGCGAAGGACCTAATGACTTTTTTAAGGTTGCCCCACCACTTATTCCCGATGATAGCCCCCGTCAATTCCCTCTGTATTGTTAGTAGAAGCTGTTCCCGGAAGTTCTTCACATCGAACAACGACGTGTTGAACTTCCAGTAACTAGCCATCCTAGGTTTAACACTATCTAAGTTTACTCGAACCCGGACAAGCCTATGGTCCGAATAAACTATACTATGAAAACTTGGACAATCTAAAAGCCCTAGGTCGACTCTCCTAACTAAGAACCGATCGATGTAACTCGAAAGCTGCACCGGATCGGAGCCGCGTCTACCTGTCCAAGTCCATGCTGAATCCCCGGGTTTTTCGTTCCGAAATTTATCGACAAGATCAAACTTGTCGACAAAGTCTCGAAACGCTTTAGCATCCCGGTTCTGGTTAGTATCCCTTGTGGTATTAACCCCACGATCTAACTCGGGATCCAGGACCGCGTTCCAGTCTCCCGCTAAAACTAACCGTCGAGACGAATTCATGAAAGGCTCGATTCGCCGAAAAAAGGAAACTAGCTCAGTACGGTTATTGGGCGCATAAACCCCAATAAAACGAAATGCCACATCCTTTACGGTAACATCCAGAACGAGCAATCTTCCCTCTGGATCTGCATAAATAGGGTCACACGATGCATCAAGAGTGCGCTTAACTAGCCAGGTAACCCCCCTTGCGTGGGTATCATAATGTGCTGAGTAGAGCTGAAAGTCTCTAAGGAGCACATCCTGATAGTCACTTGGAATAAAGTGAGTCTCCTGTAGACAACATACATCCACACCAAGGCGTTGAAGGTCGCGTGCAACTCGAAGTTTACGAGAGGCGTCCCTCAACCCTCGGACATTTAAAGTAGCTAATCTTAAAGAAGCCATCCTGAGCTACTTAGGGTTGGGAATCCTGATCAAACATAGACGGTGTCAAGACACCGACAGCTGTCCCCATGGATCCAGTGGTCATCTCAGTGGTGATTGACCCGTCAGGGGACAAACCGCCGATGTCAAGAGGAAAGGTTAGTTTAATGGCCCTATATAGAGATGGGTGCATCTTTATAGGGACCCGACCAACACAAGATTTTTTCATTTCTGTTATTTCTCTGTCATTGAAGAAGGCGACAGGAGGATAGAGGTTGAAGGCGCTATTCGCCTCTTCCATCATTTTCCAAACCCCGTTTGCTTCCCCTCTAGGTCTAACTACTGTTAAAATCCTCTTGGCTTTGGGGAAGTTTTCGGGGTTTGAGATGTCTTTCTTGTGTACTAATTTGAATGCCAATAGGTTTTTATAGTCCTTGGACTTGTGTGTTTTCATGATTAGTTCTTTCTCTGGGGTTATTTGACATACAGCGTTGCCAGAAAAAAAAGGGGGGGATTTTTTTTTTCGTGATTCTGTTTCAATGGATAGGCTTCTTTGCCTCTTTTTGTCAGAGGGAGTGGGAGGGGGCATGTCAGTTTTCATGGGAGAAGGGGGAGGAGTGTTCTGGGGTGTGTTGGCAGGGGTGGAAAAAGGGGAGGGCCTTGGACTTCTTTTTTTCTGAGGGGCGCCTAATGAAGTCATTTTTTTTGCCCTAGTAGGGAGCGAGGCATTAACTGGGGCTGGGACTTTTTGGGGGGAACGTTTTTCCTTCGGAGCGGGGTTGGGCTTTTCGGGAAACAGGGACTCAGGGAAGGGGACAGATTTACCTGCTTCACGTTTCTCATCAAGAGAGTCCTTAAGTTTGAGTAATTCCTTATATTTATTTCCTCCTGGATCTCTGCTAGTCCTGATTTCTAGCTTTTCCTCTTTGGTGAGTGACTTTGCGTATGTTTTGGGAGCTGTTCTTTTGGATGGCACAATCTTCCACTCTCCTTTTTTTTCTGGAGATGCTGCTTCAGAGTTGAAGGTTTTTTCAAAATCCTCTGGTGATATCTTTGTAGGCGTGTCCTCTTTTTGTTCAGAATCAGGTATCTTGAAACCAATCACTGGGGCCGACTCTAGATGATCTAGGACCCGAATTTTCGGGTTTCTGGGGGTAGGTTGTTTTTTGGGGCACGTGTATGTTAAGTGCCCCACTTCACCGCAAATCCAGCATGCAGGTCGTCGTCCTGCCACTACGATTGGTAGTTTTTCCGTTTCTGCTTCCATATAGTATGGTATTTTGTGGTACGTTTCTTTATCTAATAAAATGTCGAAGGACCATACACCGTTATAATGGTCCACCTGTACTCCGGTAATATCTCCAAATTGGAGGAGGTACGCTGCTAAATATTCCCCTGGGACTACTCCAGGAACTTCAAAAATAGAGATAGTAGTCCTCCTACGTCCTAGATATTCCATTCTAAGAATGAAATCGTTCGTTATGATTTCATTCTGTGATAATTTCACACAGTCGTCTTCATTTTTGAACAGGGCTGCCCAGGTATTGTATCCACGCGCTTTAGTAATGCGCTCCGCTCTCATACCGGTTGTTGCAATGAGTTTGGTCACCGTGTCCTTTGTTGATCGGATGAGTTTCTTTGTTTTTCGATCTATCACAAAGAGAGAAATTGTTCTCTTTGCGAACTCTTGCAACCTTGGTTGCTCCACAGTTATCCCCGTCTCGGTAACGAATTCGCTGCATTTCTTGGCTTTGGTCAGAAAAGATTCCAGGTCTATTTTGACAGCAGGTGGTTTTTTCCATCCTTCGTTTTCGGAGACAGATGTCTCCTTAACAGGAACCGGCGGCGCACAGCTGGCAGATGCCATGGCCGTCGGAAAAAACAGCGTTCAAAATTCCGATGCTAGTAACTAGCGTCGGGGGAAGAGAAGGAAAAGGATAACAAATTTAACAAAGCAGCAATAACAATAATAATAACAGAAATGTATAACAATAGGCGCAGTAAACAGACGTATACGACCAACAGACGAAGTGATGGGGGTATGATCCCACACAGTCGGAAGATTCTATTTATAACAGATGCTGCTAAGAACCGGCGAATCAAATTAATTCACGTTCTGCTACCAACCAATCAGAAACCAGAATTGCTTCATAAATATTAAACCTTTTCTAGAGCAATTTCACATGTTCTTTCCCGGGTTTCGACACGGTAAGAATATTTTGTTCTGTGGAACTATCTACTACAAACAAGTCACCTCCCAGGACTTGTGTGTAACAGCGAACCATCTGAAACTGTTCTGAAACTCAGAAATGGCTTACAATCCTAGAGGTTATGGACCCAGCGTGCGTCTTTATTTCGATGGATCCGAATCAAAATTCGAATCGTGGCAAGTTAAATTTCTAGGATATCTAATCCAAAAGCTACACAAAGTACTACTAACACAGCCTGAAAACAGAAACGACCCCGACTTCATTGAAAAGAACGCAACTGTCTTTGCGGAATTAATACAGTGTTTAGATGACAAAAATCTATCACTGATAATGAAAGAAGCCCTGGACGACGGCTGCAAATATTTAACATATTGAGAGAGCATTATTTATCGAAAGGAAACCCCAAAATTATTTCTTTGTACACTGAACTGACCTCTCTAAAACAAATGGAAGCCGAAACTATTACTGATTATGTTATAAGAGCCGAGACAACTGCAAATTCTTTAAAAATGTCTGGTGAAGTTATAAGTGACAGTCTGTTAATTTCCATGGTCCTTAAGGGATTACTGATTTCAAGCCATTTACCACCGTGATAACCCAGAAAGAAAAGCCCATGACTTTTAGCCAATTCAAGGTAGCACTCAGAAATTACGAAGAAACCGAAAAAATGATCACATAAAAAAACGAATCCACAAATATCATGAAATTTAAAAATACCAAAATCGAATTATACCCATGCCAGGAATAAAAAAACGCAACTTTGCCAAAAGCAGGTTTTTTCCTAAGAAAAGTACAAAAGTTATTTCTTATAATTGTGGACGACCTAATCACAAGAGTTTCCAATGTAGATACATGACTCAAAATGGCGACTACATTAAAAATGTAGAGAGCTCTGTTAGCGAACATACATTTTTATTTTCGTGTACATTTGATGCGTCAACAAGCAATAATTATTTCCTTGTCGATTGTGGGGCCACGGCATATGTGATTACAAAGGAATCTGATTTTATCAATTTTGATCCCAACTTTAAGCCACAAAATCATTTTGTAGAACTAACTGACGGGAGTCGAGTCAATGATATCGTTTTGAAAAGAGGCAATGCGAAAATCTCGCTAAAGAACAATAAAGGTAAACTGTGTTTCTGTATTCTAGAAAACGCTCTTCTAATCCCAAAATTTAAACAAAATATATTTTCTGTACAAGCTGCCACAAAACAAGGGGCAAATATAAACTTTAGCCACAATAAAGCAAAACTGTTATACCCGAATGGAACTGTATTCCACATTAAAGAAAATGGAAGACTATATTATTCAAATAGCGTAATCCCATCAAAAACCGCCTGCCATGATCTACAGACATGGCATAAAATTCTTGGACACTGCAATATTCCTGATATCAAAAAGTTGCCGACTGTAGTTGATGGAATGCAAATACAAACATCAAGAACCTTCAACTGCGACGTCTGTACGCAAGGGAAAATGACAAACTATCAAAGCAAGATACCAGACAAAAAGGCCAAAAAAATCCTATCAATGGTGCATTGTGACTTGAACGGTCCCGTAGAACCGATGGCCAGAGAACATTATAGATATGTGTTGAATTTCGTAGATGACCATTCAGGTTTAATAATGGTTTACTTTTAAAGATCAAATCTGATACCCTACTAGAAACTAAGAAATATCTAGCCGACATGGCCCCTTACGGTGGAATCAAGTGTATTCGCTCTGACAACGGTACGGAATTCACCAATAAAGACTTTGAACTTTTACTAATTACCATCATATCAGGCATGAAACATCAGCTCCTAGATCGCCACACCAAAATGGGACTGCTGAACGTGCGTGGCGGACACTTTTTGAAATGGCAAGATGCCTACTCATGTAATCAAAACTCCCTAAATACCTCTGGACGTATGCACTTATGGATGCAGCCTATATACGCAACAGGTGCTTTAATAAAACACTATCTAAAACTCCATATGAATCTTTCGGGGGAAAAAAAACAAATTTAAGCCGAATGCATATATTTGGTTCAACTTGCTTCGCATATATAGAGAAAAAGAGTAAATTGAATATTAAAGCCGACAGAGGTATATTTCTTGGATACGATAAAAACAGTCCAGCCAATTTAATATTTTTTCCCGAAAAAAATAAAATAAAAAGTGTGTAAAATTCACAGACACGTTTAATTTTACAGACGAAAACCCGTCATATGAAGAGGATGAAATTATATTGCCTCAAATAATTAGAACAAACGAAAACAATAAACATGACGGTGACGAGAGTGTCCATGATGATGATGATGGTGATGGTGGTAAAGTCAAAATACATCCCAAAAGAAATAGAAGACGACCCGATTTTTTTGTGGTCGACAATATAAAAGATTATCAAATCGACTATTGCTATTCAATGGAAAATGCGCCAAAAAGCTTCAACGAAGCAATTAATTCAGAACATTGTGATGAATGGAAAATTGCCATGAAAAAAGAAATATATGCCTTAACCGAAAATGATACCTATACGGTAGTGCCTCTCCCAAGAGATAAACATGTTATTTCAACCAGATGGGTCTTTACAAAAAAGATTATAGCATCAGGCGTAGAACAATACCAAGCAAGATTTGTTGCTAAGGGTTGCTCTCAGATTTACGGTAAAGAATACTTTTCTACGTTTTCACCGACCACAAACCTAACGACAATCAGAATTTTACTGCAAGTCGCATCACAATATGACCTAAACATCCATCAAATGGACGTAAAAAATGCTTATTTGAATGCCCCAATAGACTTTGAAATTTATATTACCCCTCCAGAGGGATTTATAATGAAAAATAAAAATAGCGTGTGGCGACTTAACAAGTCATTATATGATCTAAAGCAGAGTTCTCAGTGTTGGAACACAGTATTCCGTGATTATATTATTAAACAACAATTTAAACAATGCCCTATAGACCCCTATTTATATACCCAACAAAAAGACGATAAACTACTGATTTTGGTTTTGTGGGTCGATGCTATTTTAATCGCATCAAATTGTGACATTAGGTTAACTGATGTTAAGAACAAATTAAGTAAAAGATTCAAAATGACCGATCTTGGCAAAATATCCTGGTTTCTGGGGATAGAATTTACTCAAAGCAAAGGACTTGTTACGATGACTCAATCAAGATACATCGACAAAATACTATTAAAATTTGGAATGGGAGAGTGCAAGAAACGCTCTACACCGGTCGAAAATGATATTAATAAAAATATACACACAGAATCTGAAATAATAAATGACACACAATATCGCGAAATTATAGGTAGTCTTATATATTTAATGACTGCAACCAGGCCCGACATATGCTATACAGTAACAAAACTGTCACAAAAATTATCACGACCGACAATAAAGGATTTAAACAGAGCTAAACAAGTCATACGTTATTTAAAAGGAACCAAAGAACAGAATTTAGTATTTAGAAAATCAAGAAATCCCCTAAAATTAGAAGGTTTTTCGGATTCTAACTGGGCAAACGACGAAGATCGCAAGAGTGTATCTGGATATTGTTTCAGACTCTCAGAAAATGGGCCTATTATTTCATGGAAATCTGGAGGGCAACAGATTGTATCTCTCTCTGCGTGTGGAGCAGAAGTTATCGCGATCACACACACGACCCAGGAAGCACTCTACCTTAAACATATCCTGAAGACTATTTTAGAGTCAGAATTGATTACAAACCCCGTAGTAATTAATTGTGATAATCAAGTCAGTATAGTCTTAGCACAGAACACGATAATCAACCAAAGATCTAAGCATATAGATATAAAATACCATTTCATAAAAAAACGAGATAAAAAAGGAATCCATTATTTTGAATTACATATCATCAGAACAAAATATCGCTGATGTATTTACGAAACCGGCGACAAGGATAAAGCTGCAACGTTTTTTCTCAAAAATTGTTGGTGAATTCGACTGAATATTTTTTTTTTCACTACCCTGTATGTATATAGATTTCTATATATTAAAAATACAGACCAGCGAAGTTCCACTTATGAGAAGGCTTTTACTTTTTTGCGTGAATATCAGCGGAAACCCCTAGGGGTAATGCTCAGAGTATATAGATTTCTATATATAAAATAAAGTCCTGGACAAGACGTTAAACTGTATTCATTTTATTTGTATTAACACTTTAACCTACTAATGTGTAACTAATATTTTTGCTTTAAAAAAAATCTTTGTAATTTTCCTTTTTGACGTTTGAACACAATTAAAAATGGCGCCTTTTTAAATGCTAAAATTCTAAGATCGAAATGATTTCTAATTTTTGTTATGTCTAAGTGAATATAAAAATATATATTTATTTTTGAGCAGAAAAAAAGAGGGAGGATGTTGCAATATTTTGAGGTTAATGGGGTATGATCCCACACAGTCGGAAGATTCTATTTATAAACGATGCTGCTAAGAACTGGCGAATCAAATTAATTCACGTTCTGCTACTAACCAATCAGAAACCAGAATTGCTTCATAAATATTTAACTTTTTCTGGAGCAATTTCACATGTTCTTTCCCGGGTTTCGACACGGTAAGAATATTTTGTTCTGTGGAACTGTCTACTACAATCAAGTCACCTCCCAGCACTTGTGTGTAACTGCGAACCATCTGAAACTGTTCTGAAACTCAGAAATGGCTTACACTTCTAGAGACGTACACAGCAATCCTGGACCTGCTACGAGCCTACCTACAGATACGCGTTGAGAAATCGCTGTGGCCGTACAAGACGCTCTTGCTTGACCAGGCTGGAGTTCTGCCTGAACGTGGTTCCGAACATTATGACAGCGATTATGCAGGCGATCCGGAGTCAGGATGAAGCCTTGCAACAGGTATATTGACGACATTTTCGTGAACAAGAGTCTCATGTCTGCCCAGGCGATGAAAGAACACTTTGAGAGCTTCGGGCTGTCGTTCAACGCCAGAGCTCCTGCAAAATGGAGTGAAACTTCTTGGCTTGCATGTGAGCAGCAGTGCAAATGGCTTCCGCTGGGGAAGAGGTGATGACGTCCCGAAAGTTCCATCCAACATCATTCGTCGGAGTGTTTTTTCCGTCTGCGGAAAACTGGTGGGCCACTTCCTCGTGTGTGGGTGGCTTCGGGTGGCATAGGCGGCCATAAAGCGACGTACGACTTCTTTGTCAACGGAATGGGATGATGAGGTGCGTGATCCCGCCCTGCGAAGCATGCTGGTGGAAGCTGTGGCCAGAGTGACCGAGGGCGACCCCATGCAAGGGAGCTCGCGCGTCGACAGGAGCGAGTTTACAGTTTGGGTGGACGCCAGCTCACTCGCTCTTGACATTGCTCTGGCGGTCGAAGGATTTATCGTAGAAGATGCCTGCTGGCTTCGGACAGAAAATGACGTCAGGCACATAAACCTGACTGAGCTTCATGCTACACTCAAAGGGATAAATCTAGCGCTTAAGTGTCAGGCTAGAGTGCTAAGCATCGTCACAGACTCTACATGCGTGCATCAGTGGATAACCGATGCCTTGAATGGGAAATCAATTGACGACGAAGGCATCGGTCGAAATGCTAATATGGAGACGACTTGCTACCCAGATCGAAATCATCAAGGAATTCAACCTGGCCGTAGATGTGACACTGGTGCAGTCCTGTCAAAATCGCGCAGATCGCCTGACTAGAGTTCCACGCCATTGGCTGGATCTGCCGAAACAAGTGGACGAACCGGCATCTGTGAATTGCATCGCAGTGGGGGCTCGGCTTAGCCCGAGCCGTGTTGTTGATGTCCATTGCCAAAGCGGGTACCCCGGTGTAAACCGAACACTTTACTTCGCCACGCTGGTCGACCACTATGTGTCAAAGAGAGACGTTAAATCTGTTGTGAGGAGTTGCGAAACCTGTCGGTCGATCGAGCCAGCACCTGTCTGATAGAAGAAGGTAAACCTGGATGTGCAAGGAAATTGGAACAAGCTCACAATGGACGTAACTCACCATAACGGCGGGCATTTTTTGACGCTCATCGATTGCAGACCATCTAGATTTGCATTGTGGTGGCCCCTTTCGGCGGCGAATGCACCACACGCTACGGAACCGGGCGTATGATCAGCCCGCAATCGATGCGGGTTGACGGGGTGCCTCGCCACATCAAGGATCTTCGATCGACATCACAAGCACACCTTCGGCGATGAGAGCGAGACTGAATCCGAAACCAGTGAACTCTCATTCTAGGTTACGCCGTACAGCGACCCTGAGATTAGCAGCCTTAGGTTCACCGACCCTGAAACCGAGGACGAAAGCACAGGCGAGAACGAAGCCCCGGTTCCTCTCTCCGAAGAAGCACGCGCAGAAAAAGGCCACCACGTCACTGCCCTCTCTGTGATGATCATATCAGGGTAGAGTGTGGCGAAAATTGTGGGAACGCAGGTTTACCTCTTAAACAGCATCAGTGTGAGCTTTGCCGACTCAGTGTCATGATGCTGAAAATGGTCCAAGATAGCGCCTGCAGCCTTAGATAACAATGCAGTCTCGCAGGATCTCGTGTGCTCTCGCGCACATATGCAAATATGCAAATTTGGAGGACTCTGTCTTTAATAAAAACAGGCCACTGGAGCAGATGGGACAGACGTGAAAACGAGTCTACGGAAAGTACCGCCGGATGACGCTGCTGCAGTGAGCTGAGGTTTTGTGTAGCATTTTTTATTCTTTGCAACAACACAGTATAAAAATCATGACGGCAGTTTAAAAACTGTGTTGGTTTAAGATGATGCGGTAAAGAGAGATAAATGCTCTTATAACGATGATGTACTGATGGAAAAAAAAAACCAAGGTGACTGAAAAACATGAAAACATATGGATTGCCGGCAAAACCGTCTCAGTCATTTGAAAACGGAATAGCTTTGTGATTAAGACTACAGCGCATCAAGTGACGAAAGTTGATGTCTAGATGAGGAAATGGGATCCCTGAAGCAAAACGAGATCCTCTGTATGTGAAGAGTTGACTTCCCATTACCATTTTTTTTTACACATTGATCACCACTTATCAAGGCCCGGAAGCCACTCAGGGATAAGGGTTATTGCAAGTAAATTACCTTAGTGTGGAGCTTTGATGAAGTGTTTACTTAAGGGGGCAGTTCATTAGGAATTTGTTAACATTGGACTTGAAGACATCCAGGTTGTAGTCCAGAGGGAAGCAGGCAGACGGAACAGAGTTCCACAGGCGTGCAGTTCTTAGAAAGAAGCTTTGTTCATGGAATCCGCGTTTTGATTTAGGCACAGATATAGAGTGTGGGAAATTTTTCACAGTGGATTCAGCTAGACGGGTGTTTTTAGTGAAAGATTGGCGAGGGGGGACCAGAGATTGGAGTTCAGACGAGAATCTGCCATGAAAATAACGATAAAACAAGGATAGGCTCGCAACGTCTCTTCTGTGGGAGAGAGGTTGCAGGGAAGAGAAAAGGGCATCCCCCACTAAGCCACGAAGCTGGACAATTGCGAACTGCGCGCAGTTTTATTAAAAGGGAAACGGGTACAGACAGTTGGGAGGATGCAATTGTTGAAGCAGTGCTGGGAGGATGCAGTTGATCAAGAAGTGTTGCTCATGATACAAGAAGTCTTTTCAGAAGTGAAAATAATGAACCCCGTAAAAAGATAAAGGTATATAAGATGGATCTATGAATGTATAATATGAAGTAAGAGTGGCAGCCTGGCATTAGATGTATTATTTAAAATAAGAGTAGTGATTGTTGAAAATACTTCTTGGCTACGAAAAAAGGATGATTGCGCCCATATCAATGGTGCGAAACTCGACGCTATGAGGAGGGCATTAATGTTGCTTTAAAATGGGGGCAACAGATAGTGGACGTTAGCGAGACTCCACAACAGTGGCACAATGGATTAAATCGGAGGTGTCTGGTGATAAGGGGATTAGAAGGAACATCGGAGGTGCTTATTAAACGTTGACGTGAAGCTCTTGGAGACTTGATCCGAGAATTCTGAATGAAGGTAACTATCATCTCGGTTCCATCACAGAAAAATAAAGCAGACGAGCTGACCAGAGTGGAGAAAGCCTTGTCTAATGAAAGAGAAATACATAGCTTAGGTGTGTTATACAGTAGAGCATCTAAAAGACCCACATAAGATGCATCATTTTGTAAAGAAACGGACTTTATACCTACAAGAACGTGAAACCGCACCTAGCAATGAAAGATGTATAAGAGGTGGTGGGACTGTGTTGGAATGTCAATCAATTTATTTTGCGCCGGCTATTCATATCATGCATTATGAACATGCACTGTGTTTAACTATGATTGTCTGTAGGCCTGGGAGATAAGGAATATGGTAAAAAATTACAAGTGAAATGGCAGAAGACGTAAATATATTTATCGATGAGGTGTTTATGGAAATGGAGACCAGTAGAAGACGTTTTGGTTAATAACAGTATATTTATCTGCTCGGCAGTTTTAAGAGACTTATCTGTAAAGTGGAACGTTAGGCTATGTTTTAGATCTGCATACCGGCCAATTAGTAATGGAATAATAGAGAGGCATCATCGCGTTATAAAAGCCGTCGCCTTGAAAGTCAAATTTTGGCTCTAGAAGCTGTATGTTGGTATAATATTGCACCGAAGACTAGCAAAGATGAAAAGACAGTGCCACACCTATCTATTTTTATATACAAATGTCGACATCCATTAGCTGTAACAGAGAGAATGAAACAGGCACGGGCAAGAACCACGGCTGGTGATGAGGTGTTGGTGAAACCATCTAATCCTCGTTTCACAACCTACTGGGGAAGAGGGACTGTCCAAAACCAAAGTGGCAGTTAATGGAATGCCACGTCAAATGTTAGATATACGAAGATTATCCTTGTCAGCAGAAAAAGAGGAGGTTGATGAAGTCTCTGATGAAGAACCTATACGACGGTCGCACCGAGAACGAAGACGCCAAATGCAGATGGCGGACTATGAGACAAATTAGTGATCCTAAAGATCAAGGATGCGTGTAATTAAAACTAGTACAAACCTGACCTTGTACAACGTGTAACGAGATTTGGGGGAAATATGCAAATGAGATGCAGTCGGCTTTTTAAATAAATAGCCTGTGTCGGAGAGAGCGCGTCTGCCTCTTTGGCAGAAGTAAGTTCTGACAGATGTGAGCTGGAGTTTTATACCGAGCCTTGCGAGAAACAAAAAAGCGGTTGGTCATTCTTTCTTCGAACTTTACTTTCTAATAATATCAACATATTTAACTGCACAACATATATGATTATAAATAATTGGCTTTTACAATATATGGACTCATTATCGTCATTTACAGTTTTTTCAATTTCCATAAACGATTAAAGCCTGGGGATGTGTTCGTCATTTACCCCTTCTCGTTTAAAACTAAAAAACCCAACGAATTATTAATGTCATATCGCGAGATTTTACTAATCGTTAGCTATTATTTCACGACTAGTTTCATAAATTCAAGCAATTACACTTATTACAAACAAGCTATATGAATATCTTGTATAATTTTAAAACCATTATTCCTGTAGCTTTTTTACAAGAATTGCAATCTTGTGAAACGCTGCTGCTGTCTATTTTCCTCCGAACAAATATTGTGGTATTTCAAAGATTAAGGTACGTCTCTGCGATAATCATTTTTAATTCTTGTTTGCTACTTAAATTATGTAACACTGTAACTGGATAGATATCGGTTTACAAAATATGTACTGTATTATATTGAATTTGCCTATACATCGCAACAAGCGCACATACTTAAGGTAATACCTTTACAAATATGGAAAATTAGTGCGACAAACACACAGAATAACAATGCTTGATCTCATAGAACTGCATTGAATGTAATATATGCACACTAAGAAAGATCGCCTCGTGCTTATACGAATGAATGCCTTTAATATAATTCCACAGCAGGTTAAATCAAACAAAGTCAAATATGTAAAAGTGAAACAAGAAATTAGTAAGGAAAGACAAAAATTCACAGTTAATCAGGAGGTAGCATAGGCAAGTATAGTCAAAGGTAAAGCCTTCTGATTTTTTAAATAAAAAAGTGAAGAGTTACGAAGACATTAGTGGCACCATTGGAACGTTCGACTTTTGCGCTTCAGACTTTATTTTTCAATACACGTTTTCTAGCGATGAAAGATGGCTGTGCATAGGCGTCTGCAGCGCCCTTTGTCATACGGGCGTTGTTCTTAATAAAACAAAACTTCTATTATTAAACTAAAAAAATACCTAGGTACAAACACGATGATAGCACCATTAAAACCGGCGAGTTTTTGCTCTCCAGTCCCACATCAATGCAGTTTTTCCAGACGTTTAATTTTTCATCTCTGTTTCTGACGCAGGTATTGAAATTTTAGGTTATTCATGCCTGTCTAATGAGCATTAAAATGTGGTTTCCAATCTCCTCTTAGCCATGAACCTCTACTTTGTAGACAAATGACTTCCGTTTTATCATAACCTTATTCATTTCAAAGTATTAGAAAGATGTGCTATTTTGTAAGTTTTCATTTTATATAGGCAAGTAAGGCGTAAAGTGTAGTATTTGTTCCGATACAACACTTCATCTTTTCTGTTTTGGCCATTTAATATTATAACGCAATCCAAAATGTCCCTGCGAGGCAGATAATATACACATTATTTATTCAATGTTTCTCTTATACTTTTTCAGTTGATGATGAATCAACAGAGCAATGAAAAAAAACAAAGATGATAATTAGGAATCTGTCACATATCCACATATAGCTTTACAGACATAACTATTTTCTTTCAAATAACATATAATCACTGAGCAACTGGCTTTTATCAGGTGAAATCATCCTATTTCTAAATAATAGAGAGACGTGTTATTTTGATTTTTTTTTAAATATAGCCAAGCTATGTTTCCGATGGTGAATCCTCTGGTCTATCTTATTATTTTAAAATAACAAGTTCGAATGCCGTCGGAATTGTAACATTTCCAAATTTATTACTGAAAGTAAATTCATTGGGCTGACAGAAAACTGTGAGTCTACAGTTCGAGCTGCCAACTGTTCCACAAGCTACATTCACCAAACGCCACCACAGTCGCTAAGGTCCCTAGCTCCGCGATACGAACATATGCAATGCTAATCTTTCATTGTCCTTATATTTCCATAAAACACTAGTTGCGATTATCTTTTAGCTTATTAAGTTCGTATTTTAATCATATAATTCGAATAGTGATCGCTTTATTTCCTTTCCGTCTCTGGTTAGTCTACAAATCAGATGATTAAAATATTGATCGTAATCGATAAAGAATTTGATGGTAAGAACTATATATATATATATATACATATATATATATATATATATAATGTGTGTGTGTGTGCGTGTAAAATGTTTTTTAAAAAGTAATGAATCGTATCAATTTGATTCACGTGAATATCTCAAAAATGATTCCTAATTATATTGTTATTATAACTAAATCTATAAATTTGTAACCATAAAATATTATATCTGTTTCAGATATTGACGGGGTGAGACTCTAAGACAGCAGCCCCTGTTATGTTTTATAATAGGACTTTGTTGCAACAATCCTCACACACATATATACATATATATATATATATATATATATATATATATATATATATATATATATACGAAACTAAACAAAACATTTACCATTTTCAGTTTCATTAAATATATATATATATATATAGTTTTTACCAGCAAATTTACAGTAAATTTCTTTATCGATATAAATCTATATATATATTTATATATCTATATCTATCTATATATATATTTATATATATATATTTATATATATATATATGTTGAATTAAAATTATATATATATATGTACTTTTAACTGATTTTTCAGTTGTCTTCAGAAAGCTTCTGATTATATTTTCGTTTTAAATCTGAATGCTTTTACATGCTGTAGTAAAATTTAAATAACTTTTCATCTATGCTGACAATAATAACGAAATAGAGAAACAAAAGGATAATTTGCAAATAAACTCCATACTTGCTTTCATTATGAATTAATTTTAATACAATATTATTCCATTTCTTGACGTTATCATAAACTCCAACAAAGATGAATTCAACACGTCTTCGTATAAAAAGAATATTACAAATAATTCCTGTATCTTAAACTTCAAAAGTTAATATCCATAACGATACAAAACCTCAATTGTAAAGAAACTAATTAATCGAGCAAAATTGATCCCCTTGTGTAGTAAAAATATTCTACAGCGAATGAAAAAAATATAAAAAAGTTTTTATTAATTACCAATTCACCAATTTCTCAGACGATAAACAAATTAAAACAACAGTTAGAAACTTAAACCAAGTTTACAATCCGCAATTTATTAATTTATTCTATCACAACCAGCTACACCGCCACTTTAAATCAGATGAAAAGGTACTAAGGAATATAATATATCGATATATATTCCCAGTCAATAATAATAAAATTAGATTTAGAATCTACTCACAAGAAATTAACAACTGCTAATCTTGTATATTAAAACAACACTTCCTGAACAACAATTACTAATTCTACCCTGTTTAAAATATATCTCCAACAATAGAAACACTATTAGCTACATTTGACTCACTACCTACACATTGTTCAGACGATTAAATATACACCTTTCAGAGACAAGTTTGGTTTGCAAACACTTAAAAACATTTAATAAATAGTAATCTTATTAATTGTTATTAATATATGCATATTTTTAAATTAACATACATATTTATAAAATATTACACACGTTTGCATATACGAATCTAAACTAAATTACAAAACATTTGCCATTTTCAGTTTCATTAAATTATTTATTGATTTGAATTGAAACCATAAGTTATTCAGTTCACTTAACGATTATAATCAAGGTTATTACTATTTCAATTATACTTCTTAGTATTAGTATTCTCTTAACCTAGAAGGCCGTTTGGTTGAGATTAAAAATAATGCTGAATACTCAATTGTTTATCTTAAGCGTAAAAAATCACATTAATTTAATTTAAAATATGACAGTTATCTCCCTTAGAACAAATCACTCGATATATTAACTTATTTTTGTTTACATTCATTATTTTAACATACATAACCTATTTTCATAGAACATTTTCGTAGAATATTCCTAAAGTAATTGAACAGGTTTGTACGAATAGTGGGTTTAGAGAATTTATTTCTAAACTTCAAAATGGCGTAACATAAAATATTATAAGGTATTTATAGCTCCTCTTCCAATTTTCGGATTTTAATCTTACCAAAACGCTCTTTATTTCCTTTGACAGATTGATTGTTGCGATTTATTCTGATGAGTTAAGGGCTTAATAGATTCACAGACTGATATAATAAGTGATTGATTTTGCGCTACGAAACATATACTGTCAAGAATTGTAAAGGTCTACGGAATTAAAGGAATACATTATAAGATGGTCAACATCATGAACTTTGGAAAATATATTTTTTCTGTTATTTGTTCACTATTACATTTAGCTTCTTAAATAAGGATTGGTATATAGAAGAAAATATATTTCCACGGATATATATATATATATATATATGTGTGTGTGTGTGTGTGTGTGTGTGTGTGTGTGTATGTGTGTGTGTGTGTTTGTGCGCACATATGGTTAAATATGTATATATCTCTCTCTATATATATGCTGTAATGTACATTTATAAAGTTATTAGATATAAAAAAGGTAACTTCTATACCATTTAGTAAATTGCACGTTTAAGCCAGTGTACATTTATTTTAGCCGTGTTCTTAACACGTTAAGTACATATTTGTATTACATACGAGGCACTTCAGTATTTTAAGTAATTTTTTTATTCAATTTTCACCCAAAATAAAGCACAGTGCCACTTTGAAGTAGGGGGCTACTATCGAGAACATAGCGGTATTATGAAGGGAGATGAGTAGCAAGGTGTCTGTGCACATTAAACCTGAACTTCTGCATGTCAGTACAGTTGGGAAAGCAGAATACCGGAAAGGAGTTACAAAATCTAGTAGTTCTGGAGGAGAAACTATTGGAGCAAAAAGCATTCTTACACTCAGAGATTTCTACTGTGAAGGGGTTGGATTTACCTGATTGTCGTGTTTATTGAGGGTATTTACGTAGAGAGGGTACAAGCACTCGTAGTTCGTCAGAGCATTCCCTATTAAAGTACTTGTAGAATAGGCGGAGGGATTTAACATTTCGTCGATGGGACAGAGGCTGAAGCTTAGATGACAGTTCAGATGCACCAGCTAAAGTGTGACAACAGTACTCCATGCATGGGCGAATGGTGGCTTTGTAGAGGTACAGGATACTTTCAGGTGGAAGTAATTTTGTAGCACGGTAGAGAGAGCCCACATTCGCAGCAGACCTGACAATGCTGTTAATGTATCTATTCCAGTTCATGTTCACTGTAAATGTTAGGCCGAGGAGTTTTAATTAAGTACTCTCGAGTGATGGGTTGTTGGTATTGGAGGTAGTAAAGATTCTTGTATTTATTGAAGAAACAAGCTTAATCTTGTCAGTAGTGAATGTGACTATTCATTTTTATCCCAATTCCACTACAGATTGGAGATCATCCTCTAGTGTTTCTGCCATTTCCTTAGATTTGTGTTCATTTGTTTTCCCTCGTGTTTGTTTTTAGAGCGTGCTGTCATCAGTAAATATACCCACCTAAGAGACAATTTTATTAGGGAGGTCATTTATGAATATCAAGAATAATAAAGGTCCGAGGATAGACGCCTGAGGTACTCCTGCATTTATTGTGTAGATGTACGACCGCCAAGGACAACTTGGATTTTTCTCTTACTTAAGAAGGATTTAATTATATTATGTATTCTTCCAGTGATACCATATGATTTAATTTTCATTAGAAGATCATCGTGCTATACCCTGTCAAAAGCCTTATATATATCGAGGGCTACCGCTCTACACTCCCCTGTTTGTCCAGTGAACGGTATATACGTTCAGAGATTACAGTAAGGATATCTGCTGTGGAACGGGCTCGCCTAAATCCATATTGATTGTCGGTCAGGAGTTTAACAGCTGTAAGTGATGAACTAGAGCTTGATTAATTTATGGGGCGATAATTTAATGGGTCAGTTTTTTCGTCAGAATTCTTGAAAACTCGAAACTCGAAGCATATAAAAGCATCTACGTTTTAAAGCAAACAGTAATCAAAAACTGGTTTAAGTCGACTAAAGAAAATCAGTTGAAAGTACTTGAAAAAAACTCAGATGACTATGAATGCATATATAAAGTTCATGAAATGTTAAATAAATAATAATATCTTAGCATCGCACCATGTTATATCAATGTTTCAGCTTAGATATTGTGGGGTTCCCATAAAGTCGCTTGTTAACAACCTTTTAAAAGAATATTAAATATATATTTTGCTGTTTTTCTTTTTCATTATAGAATATCTCATCTGGCTCGTGCATGTTTTTGACATTAACTGATTTTTTTTTGATTTTTTTTAGTTTCATATTATGTAGAATGCTTTGTCAAGTAAGTTCGTCCTAATGGCTCAATAACAAAGAACGTGCATTCATAATACAACAGATACAAAAGCTGATTATCATTTAGAAATCATCAAAAATAAATTATTAAAGCGGACCTTCTTAAGACGCCTTACTTGTTTCAAAATCTTGAAAAGACATCATCCTCTCTCTTTAAGAATCACTCCCCAGCTGCAGTTCAATCGTTAAGTAAGGCGCCACAAGCGATAATAAAAACTGATCTTTTTTCTACGAGGGACAATTTCTAGGAGACAAACAGCCAGAAGAGAGGTTTTTTTTTTAAATTAAAATAAAATCTGGTAACGAAACTCACATATAATCGGATGATGATTTGTGTGTGAGCAACGCTGTCTACTTGCCAGAGTCTTCTTTACAAAAATACAAAGTTCTATTTTACCAACGAAATCTTCATTTTCGTCGAAAACTAAATTAGGTTGAGAGTTTTAAAATTCTCATATTTGTCAACAGAAACCATTGTTTTAAAAGACGAGCTTAAAAGCCATCTTGCTAATAGATTATTAAATAAGTGACATATGAAATACTGTTTAGTAATGATCTTGAGCCAAAGATGACATAAGGAATATATATTTTAGTGCACAGACATTATAGTGCAGAACAGGATACTTTGTATGTTATGTCACATTGAAAGAATTAGAAATTCTTGAGTTAGTAGATATAGAGCAGTTGAGGTAGCATAACAATTTTGTACGAAAAATGGGATAAAATTATGAAGATAGACGAGAGAAAGCGGGATAAAGATCTGATGAGACAAATGTTGGTTTGGAAGTCAGTTGTTTAAAGCTCTCGAACATATAGGTGAAAACGAAACTGCTGTTTTAGTAGAAATTAAGTAAAAATGATATGATGAGTGTGTAATGTAAGTTATCGAGACAGATTTAGATCTGTTGACCTCAGACGAAGATTATATACATGTACAGAGAAATATGTGGTTGAGACAACAGAATCAGTTCACAGCAAAAAGACAAAGAAAAGAGGAGAGGCTGTGGTACGACTTGATTTTAGAGAAATACTTGGTTCGTTTGGAAGTTAATTTCTAATATTTATTGTTACAATGAGGAATTAACATATTAAGGTTTGATACAGACTGGGAGTAATGAAAAATAAAAAGAAAGAATTACAAATAAAAGAAAAAGCTTAATTCTAACAAAAGTCTGATGCAAGTTGAATTATTTGGCGGATACGACTGCTTGAAGATCGATAATGTCGTTAATATATGTAGGTGTACAGAGTTAATCGAAGACATTGTAGATTGTGTTTTGTTGATATTATACAGAGTGGAACGATAACATTGTCACCATAACAAATAATACATTATTCCATTTCCATTTAATAAAAAAACCGGTTCACTGTTTTTGGTGTATTCCATCTACTAATTGGCCAGTTGTACAAGTTCCAAGAGCGATAGGAAACTTTTTTTTTAACAAAGAAGTCACCACTTATCAATACCCGGAGCCCATTCGGGGATAAGGGTTATTGCGTGTACATTAATCACTGGGATAGTATCGTAGAAATGGCTAGTAATGGCGATCTGATAAAGTGTCTTACTTAAAGAAGCGGTTCATAAGGAACTTGTTTATGTTGGACTTGAAGACATCAAAGTTGATCTCAGGTGAGAAACAGGCAAACGGAAGAGAGTTCAACAGCGTGCAGTTCTAAGAAAGAAGCTTTGTTCATGGAATCTACGTTTTTATTAAAGCATAGATAACGAGTGGGGAATCTTTCTGACAGTTGTTTCAGCTATAGGGGTGTTTATCGTGAATGATTGGCGTGGGGGGACCAGAGATTGGAGCTCAGACGAGCACTCCCCATGGAAATAACGATAAAATAACGACAGGCTCGCAACGTTCTGTGGGAGAGAGGTTTAAGGGAAGAGAAAATGGCATCCCCCACTAGGCTACGAAGTATATTTTGTACTCTGTCAAGGCAGGATAGGTTGTTTGTAGCAGTTCCTGCCCAGCTGTGACAGCAGTACTCTATCCTTGGACGTGCTTCGCTTTTATATAAATAGAAAATTTCATCAGTAATGAGATATCTACTGGAGTGGGAGAAGGATCCCACCATTTTTCCAGCGATGTTGGCAACAGATTTGATGTACATGTTCCATTTTAGATCAGGAATAAAGTTAAATCCCAGAAGCTTGTCAAAACATGGAGTCTCCCCAAGACGAGGGCCATCCCTTCGTTTTATCACGTCTAAGAGTGATACAATATTTAACCAGCGAGATGGGAGATGCGTCGTTGTACTAGTCATGCTCTCTATCGATCCAAGTCATGACAACATGACAATTGCCAGCAGCGTCAAAATGCAAACACAAAGAGTGCAAGGTTTGAGTGCACAGGTAAACGAAGTTTCCGGCCACGATTATAGTCTTTGGTGTCGTTTGAACTAATCCACGTATTACCTTACATCTTCGAAGGTGGCTTGAAGGTAAACATCGAAGTGTACTTGGATGTGTTGAACGCGCTGAATTATTTCGTTTGTGCATACGTCGAGTAAATCAGTAACATGGCCTCCCACGACACCAAAGCCAGCCTGTATTCACGGAGCCCATGGCGATCCTTGTAGAAAAATATGCTCCCAGTTCCGGACTCTTGTTGAGGAGCTGATTGATCTTGAATCCAGCTACATTAAATAGATGTCAGTTGTACTACATAATCACGTTACCTGATTTTTTTTTCAATGAAAGTTTTTAAATAAACCACATTGTCCTTTTCCTTAGGGCTACAAATTTGTCGTTCCACCCTGTATAACAGTTTACTTCGCTCATGTGTTTATGTGCATATTTATGTGCGTGACGCGTGTGGTTGTCTAGTGCTTTACATTTTATTATCTCTAATTATTATATTGTCCGTCGAATTGTCTCCCAATGATCATCTAGTGTTCTCGTGTTTGTACGTGTGGATATATTAACAGATACAGTTTAAAAACGAACATACAACATTTACAACGGAGACGGATAACATTTTTCTATGGTTTAGGGGGAACATATCTGGTCTACTTTAGGTTTTGTTTGGACGGAAAACTGCAATGCAGATTCATCATCAAGGAACCAATAATCATCGGGTTGTATTTGAGTAAATTTGTTTAAGAAGTATCACGCTCGTCGTTAGTACTACATTTTAACAGCATTTCACCGACATCTTCCCCAAGGGTTCAGAGTCATCAAGAATGGTTTGCCCCTGTCTGTCTCCACCGACGAACAAACTCTAACTAAAATGTACACTTATCTCCAAATCTATCTTCCTTTCAGGGTGTCATTAGCACAATCAGCACTAAGATTACTACCTGACGTTTTTTTTTAACATACCTTATCATATTTATATAGAAATTGCTAAGTTGTCAGCTAAAATTCTTATGTTTAATAACATTATGTTTAATAACATAATAAGTTATTGTGACTAAATATTTTTTATTTTTGTATTTTTTTAATTCAATTTTCACCCCAAACAAGGCACAGTGCCACTTTCAAGCAGGGGGCTACTATCAGGGACTTAATTAGCGGGGTCATTATGAAGGGAGATGAGTAGAAAGATGTTTGTTAACATTACACTTGAACTTCTGCATATCATTGCAGTTGGGAAAGCAGAATCCCGGAAGGGAGTTCCAAAGACCCACAGTTCTGGGGAAGAAACTATTGGAGTAAAAGGCTTTCTTGCACCTAGGGATCTCTACTGTAAAGGGATCAGACTTAGTAGCTTGTCGAGTTTGTCGGGGGTAGTTACGTCGGGGAGGTACAAGTGTTTGCAGTTCGTCAGAGCATTCACCATTGAAGTATTTGTAGAACAAGCAGAGGGATGCCAAATCTCGTCGATGGGGCAGAGGCTGAAGCCTAGATGACAGTTCAGGACCTATCAGGTTGGCGAATCTATTTTGAACCCTGTCCAGGAGCGAGAGACAATAAGCAGATGCACCAGCCCAGATGTGACAACAGTACTCCATACATGGGCGAATGGTTGCCTTATAGAGGTATAGGATACTGTCAGGCGTAAGTAGTTTTCTAGCACGGTAGAGGGAGCCAACCTTCCTTGCAGCAGCCTTGGCAATGCTCTCAATGTATCTATTCCAGTTCATATTCCATGTAAACGTAAGGACGAGGAATTTAAAAGAAGTACTTTCAGGTAATGTGTTATTGGCCATTGCTATTGGTGGCAGAGAAGGTTTCTTGTAGTTATTGAAGGAAACACGCTTAGTCTTAGCAGCATTGAATGTGACCAACCATTTTTGTCCCCATTCCACTACGGATTGGAGGTCATCCTCTAGCGTTTCTGCCATTTCCTTGGATATGTGTTCATTTGTTTTCCCCTCATATCTGTTATAGAGAGTGGTGTCATCGGCAAATATACCCATCTCCGAAACAATATTATCAGGGAGGTCGTTTATGAATATCAGGAATAATAGAGGTCCAAGGATAGACCCCTGAGGTACTCCCGCATTTATGTCGTATTGTTTGGATGTACGACCGTCGAGGACAACTTTGATTTTTCTATTACTTAAGAAGGATTTAATTACATTATGAATTCTTCCAGTGATTCCATATGATCTAATTTTCCTTAGAAGACCATATTGCCATACCCTGTCAAAAGCCTTAGATATATCGAGGGCCACCGCTCTACCCTCCCCTGTTTTATCCAATGAACGGTATATACGTTCAGAAACTACAGTTAAGATATCTGCTGTTGAACGGGCTTGCCTGAATCCATATTGTTTGTCAGTCAGGAGTTTAGCAGCTGTTAGGTGCTGGACTAGGGCTTGATTAACTAAGGACTAAAATATTTTGGCGAAAAGCGGGAGGAGGCTAATGGGGCGATAATTTAGTGAGTCAGTTCTTTCACCAGAATTCTTGAAGACTGGTACCACAGAGGCGGTTTTCCAGCAGTCGGGAAAACAAGATTCGTTACGGCATTTATTGTAAAGTTTGGACAGAACTGGAGCAATTTCGGCAGAGCATTTTCTTAATAGCACAGCCGGGATGAGATCTGGTCCACATGCTTTTGAGGTGTCTAGGTTTTTTATAATAGCATGTACCTGAGAAGGGGTGATTTTCAAATCGTCTAGTGAAGCGTCTGTTCGCAGAGGAAAATCAGGGAGTGAGTGGTGTACCGAGTTCAGTGTGGAGTTTGAGGCAAACCGACTGGCAAGCAGATTAGCCTTGTCAGTTGCCGTGCAAGCAATCTCATGATCGTTTGATAATGGGGGAATAGTTGACTGTCCATTATTTACTACGCTGTTGTAGATTTTCCAAAAATATTCTAAAATTCTTATTTTAACTGACATTCTATTTAGACTACGAAACACAATTATAATAATAATCGACAAGCACACCTTTAAGGCGTGGAACGGTACAAGCAATACAACATGTCTGCAGGGTATTCAGAGTTGCTCAGCTGCAGATACATTAAGAGGTGATAGAGAAAGCAGAGCGTTACAAGCAGAACATTGACTATCGTGATTACTTATATAGACATCAAGATGTATTATAGTGACAGCTATCTCGCAAGAACTTTTCCAACGTCACCGGACTAAAACCATGAGTGTATTTCCGTATGTCGGTGGAATGTGTCTATCAGAGACGACAACAATGAAGCTCTTTCAGCATGTTTTTCCAGCAGACTCTGAGCTACCCCGAAATAAGTAGGAAACGACTGGGTCAGAGCTAAAGTTGCCCAAAACACATGCCAACCTGCCTAAGTATGACTAAGAAAAGAAGCCTTTGTGTACATGCAGACTATCATGCACGTCCTCGTGGACTCTCCCCTTAGTTAAGCATGCTCGAATGTGTTCTAGAAGAATACCTCATACGCCACCCGACGATACATGTCAAGATTAGCAAAACACTATGATTATTAGCAGTGTTTTTATCAACATCTCCGATGTTAATGTAATGACTTTTATGAAACTACAGTGACGAACGATAAATGTGCCGCCCTAAGGAAAACAACACTACAGCTTTATTTTAAAACTCTTATTGAAAAAATCAATTCAGGCATCGTGGTTATGCATTTGAGCTCACAGTGTAGCCACCTTAAGCCTCAACACTGCCTCCATATTAGTCTGGAAGCCTTTTTTACAGGCATTGGTGGGAGATCTGATGGCGGCGATCAAGCAGGCTTTGTTGTTGTGGGAGGTTACTTTTGTGATGTCCCCGATGTAATACTCCTTCTAAAGCTAAATCTGGGTCTCTTTCGACTTGAGGATAACCACACTCTTTAGCAGATCCGGGTACAATTTGGTGTTTATTTTCAAGCTGATTTCGAAGATGTGAGGTTGCATGATGTTGCCCGCACTTGAAATCACACCTTAGATTATAAATTCGTTTAGCTGTGCCCTCAAGCATTGAACTAAGTTTTCATATCCTAATCCTCAGGAATGAACTACGTTAGTAATATTGGGATTTAAGTTTTTGTGACATATGACATTTCATAATGCACTTCAAATAAATGCAAATATCTCATCAGAACCAATTTTATTTGCATTTTGCTTTGGGTTTACAATTTCCTCATTTAATTTAGATTTAGGTATAGAAAACCGATAATGACAGTTTGAAAAAAATCTATTGACGCCCACGTGTAAGACTTGAATAGTATCTTGGGAATTTTAAAATAAATTTTTACTGTATACGGTTAATTATTTAATAAAGCTAAAATCCTCAATCTGTTAAAAGATACTTGCGCTCGACTAATAATTTTCAATTTAGCTTGTTATGTGATTTCTTTCTTCTTTAATTATAACTAGTATCCATCTCTCTTTCTTAATAGATTAAAATTATTCGCTTGCACTACAAAGAATGTGATTTGTGCCTACATTTCCCCAAATCTACTCAACCCGTGTTTTATTTTGAATACTTCCCGTTTTCATAAGATTATAATTAACAGTAACTTTACAACTCCAATAGAGGATCTATTCAATATGTCAGAGTTTATACATATTAGACTACTTTTACTTTCATTATAAAAATTAAATTGCATGAAAGCGTTTATATTTTGGAAAGCAATACTTGTAGTCTTCGGTTTCCGTAGGCAGAACATGTATTTTTAAATGCAACTCCTGATAATATTAAAAACTTACAATATATAATTACATATGATAGGGCTTGGCAGTGTTCTTGTTTTTCTTTTACCAGGGATAGCACGTTTAACCTTCAACATCAGCAATTCACCCTTTATTCTGAATTTGTGAATCAATACAATCGTGTAACTTTTGAAATGTATAGCCCAGCAACGCATGTCCAACATCTAATGAACACGGGTAACAGAATCGCCGAGAAAGCAAGCCTTTTGTGCAATACGAGAGATGCACAATCATCCAATGTTCTCATAGGGTTAATTATGTTACCTTAACGACAAATGATTTTACTTCTACGCAGGTGACTCTTTCCTATCCAATGTCAGCCAACTTCTATCGTGCTATTCTAATGCCTAGGGATTCAAATTGCTGGCTTCACCGCAAAGTATACATCCATTTGTACACTTTCTTAATCAATTCCTTGAGAAATATAGCAATGACCACAAGAAATGCTATCACATATTAAATACAATAATAACGTTCACAAATTAATAGAAATATAATTTCAATATGACGTTCCAAAGTAAAGCCGCCAGTTTTTTAAATTCAAAAAAGTTAAAAAGCTATTAAAACGAAGGTGATACCATGAAAACGTTGGCATTCTGTGTTCCAGAATTTATTTGTGTACATAAGTATCACCATTTCTAATGCATTTTTATCGGGTATTCAATGGCGCATGCCTGCTTCTGACGTACGTCTACGACAAAAGTTCCGTTCTTAGAAGCTAACAGCTTAATATCAGCGAGAGAGACAGGAAACTTTCAGGTCATAAATACGTTCGTTCAGTTATCGTTAGAATGCAATTTACAATCCACTCTGGTGGAAGGAAAATTTGTAATTCAGCACAGAATAAATGTTGAACTGCATCAGCACAATAGTATTTTTTCCAAACTTATCATGTTCGTCTACGTGTTACTATTTTTTTTTTTTTTACACATTGATCACCACTTATCAAGGCCCGGAAGCCACTCAGGGATAAGGGTTATTGCAAGTACATTACCTTAGTGTGGAGCTTTGATGAAGTGTTTACTTAAGGGGGCGGTTCATTAGGAATTTGTTAACATTGGACTTGAAGACATCCAAGTTGTAGTCCGGAGGGAAGCAGGCAGACGGAACAGAGTTCCACAGGCGTGCAGTTCTTAGAAAGAAGCTTTGTTCATGGAATCCGCGTTTTGATTTAGGCACAGATATAGAGTGTGGGAAATTTTTCACAGTGGATTCAGCTAGACGGGTGTTTTTAGTGAAAGATTGGCGAGGGGGACCAGAGATTGGAGTTCAGACGAGCATCTGCCATGGAAATAACGATAAAACAAGGATAGGCTCGCAACGTCTCTTCTGTGGGAGAGAGGTTGCAGGGAAGAGAAAAGGGCATCCCCACTAAGCCACGAAGTCTATTTTGTACTCTGTCAAGGCAGGATAGGTTGTTTTTAGCAGCTCCTGCCCAGATATGGCAACAGTATTCCATCCTTGGACGTACTTGGCTTTTATATAGATAGAGAATTGCATCAGTCGAAAGATGCTACATAATTCAAGTTTTAACTGTTCGACATAAAAGAAATTAAGATGAAACATTTTCATAAGATCCATCATTTCCACAATCATATAAAAAACATAACTTTGATGTAATTGTTCCCTATACTGTGGTTTTCTTTAATTAAATACTCATTATTTGATTAGAGCAATTTGACTAAATCATGTCACACCTTTTAATAAATCGACTTTTATTTTTATAATTTAATTCATTTACATATTTACTTAGTACGTGGAATTATTTTAGAAAAGCAAAAACAATTACTGGGGATCAAATCGAAGAAGATGCAAAATATACGTATCAGAAAAAAATACACAAAGATTTTGAAAGCGATAAAAATGGATGTAGAACAGTTGCAAAAGTTTGACCTTAATAACATTGTAACAAGAAACAATATTAAACTAGTATAATATCCTTTTTCTACAACCATAATTAAGTATAAGATTGTTTCATTGCACGTGCTTCTGGATTGGATATGGGAAGGATGTAACATTAGTACAACAGGTAGATAAACAGAAACCCAGCTATCCATGTTTTACGCGTTCAAAGTATGCGAAAATATATCAGGTTGACAAGAAAGTTCTTGCGCTTTTTAACCTTTCAATTGGGATCAACATATCTCGGCTCAAACAAAAATTTAGTGATCTAACAATGCAAAACAAATGTATATATACCAGTAACGTAATATCTCGCGTTATGCTATGAATTCACTGAAAGTGCTTTTAATATCGCTTAGGTTTTAGAAGCATTTCTCACATAGAAAGTTGTCAAACTGCTTGAAAATGTGGTAATCAGTAGATGAAAATATGGACAGTATGGTGGATTAGGCAGAGTTTCCTAACCTATATCGTTCAACTTCCGTAGGGTCGGCTTAGTAAAATGCGGTCCGGCATTTTCGTGGAGGAAAATGTGTCCTTTTCTGCCGACTAAAGCTGGGTGATGTTGTTGAAGTTTCTGGTGCATTTTGTCCATTTGTTGACAATAATTTTCCATCATATAAGTGTCGCATACATTAAAAAGCTGTAATTGATGAGACCGATCGCAGACCACCAAAGAGTCAAGATGAATTTCCTTTGGTGCAACTAGCTTTGCGGAGTGTTGTTGAGCTTTATATGCGTCTAACCGGTGTGCTGAGTGTGGCCAGTTTTCGTAATAAATCAAATTTAAATTGCAAGACACAATCCGGTTGAGAAACGGGTTGTTCTTGTTGCATAAAAGTAGGAGAGATGGCACTTCAAAATCGCATTTCTTTTGGCTGTTGTTTAATTAATTCGTTAGACACACATTTATAAGTTTTTTTTGTCTTTTTAATCTCTGAAACTGCATATATAAACAGTAGTCGATGCTTGACTAGTTCACCAAGTTTCAATCAAGCTTATTGTATGTTGCACTATTTTTGCAGTATAATGGGGTAGATATTTATCTGCTGTCTACCGCAGCAAAATGTGGCACAAGGCCGGAAGGTGGAGAGAAGGCAAGCTCCACTAAAGGAAGGGCACTCTTGCTTCATCCAAAAATTTCCTGGGCACCCCGTCGGTATTCCCCGATAGGGATGCCTTAGGCGACAAGCAATAAACTTGCTCCACCGGAAAACCGGGTAGCAAGGCCTGGGAGACGGGACCTCCTAAGTTATACCTAAGCGGTGTACCTCAGTCCGACATGTGATAGGCCAGATCCCGGCCCCTCACCTCTCGGGCTGAGTGTCAAGAACGGATATTCTACGAGTACTCTACCCTGTCTCCCGGCAGCCGAAGCCGCTAGGAGACACATCCCATCGTACAACAGTATAATGGGGTAGATATTTATCTGCTGTCCACAGCAGCAAAATGTGGCACAAGACCGGAATGTGGAGAATAGGCAAGCTCCCCTATAGGAACGGACACTTTTGCCTCATCAAAAATTGCCTGGTCACTCCCCGTCGGCATTCCCCGGTAGGGGTGCCTCAGCCGACACGCTATAAACTTGCCCCACCGGAAAGCTTGTTAGGAAGACCTGGGAGGTTGGACCTCCTAGGTAATACCAAAGCGGTGAATCTCGGTCCGACAGGTGAGTGTCAAAAACAGTTCCTGGACGAATCATCTACCCCGTCCTCCTGCAGCCGAAGCCGCTAGGAGACAAATCTCATTATGTAGTATAATGGGGTGGTTATTTAATTGCTGCCCACCTCAGCAATATTTGGCACAAAGCCGGAAAGTGAAGATCTAAGGAGGCTCCCCAAAAGGAGGGGCACTCCTGCAATTGCAAAAATGGCCTGAATAACCCCGTCGTCATTTCCCGCTCGGGGCACATCAGGCGACAAGCAATAAACTTGCCCCAGTCGAAAGCTGGGTGGCAAGGCCTAGGAGCTTGGATACCTCAGTCCGACAGGAGCTGATCCGTTCGCAGCGGAAGCAGCTAGGAGACACTTCCCATCATGCAGTATAATGGGGTATGATCTCGCACAGTCGGGAGATTCTATTTATAAACGATGCTGCTAGGAATTGACGAATCGAATTAATTCACGTTCTGCTACCAACCAATCACAAACCAGAATTGTTCCATAAATATTAAATCTTTCTGTAGCAATTTCGCATATGTTTTCTTCGTGTCAACACGGGAAGAATCTTTTACTCTGTGGATTCCAACTCGAGAAATGTCTACTGCGAACCAGTCACCTCCCAGGACTTGTGTAGAACAACGAACCATAGGAAACTGTTCTGTCTACTGCGAACCAGTCACCAGGATTGAAATCGATATCTTCAGATAATGCTCATCTGGAACCTAAAAGATTCAAACCTTCTATTTATTGCGCCACGGTGGGGAAACAACAAAAACTATATAGATGAAAAATCCAGTCTGCAAACAAATGAATACATAAATACATACTCATTTGTCAAGAACCCTTAGTATTGCCCTTGGTTCGGCTCTATTGACCTCTTCAGTTCATTTATCATCTGAGTTGTCCCGGGCACGACATTAAACTGCGACCATTTTTATATTACTAACAAAATTAAGCAACCAATACCTAACAGAATGTTTCCATATTTTTTAAACAAACAATAATATATATATATATATATATATATATATATATATATATATATATATATATATGTGTGTGTGTGTGTGTGTGTGTGTGTGTGTGTGTGTATGTGTAATTGAATAGGATTATTTTATATGTATTTGAATAGGATTATATCTATGTATTTGTATATATATATTTATTTATTTATTTATTTATTTATTTGAAAAGTATTTATTTTTATATGTATTAAAAAATTAATGATTTCCAAAAAGTTGCTTCTTTTTGCACACATTATATCAATATATGAATAATTATTTTTGAACAATGAGAATAAAGGCACCCCCTAATTGTTACTTTATTTGCTCATTTATTTGTTTATTTTTATTTTATTTATTTATTTATTCCTTTTCTGACATCAAACCAAATTGAATCCGAGTGGATTTTTCCATTATATCAAAATACGGAGGGTGTATTAAATGTTTTTAACTCCTTATGGGGGATATGACACCAATGATTTCGACGATCGTTTTTATAATCGCAAGTTTTAATAACCAATCAATGAAAAGCTTCCAAAGTTATTATAAAAATTTATCGAATTTTGGATCAATCAGTTCGCAGTCATGTCCGTCACGAACCTGCATTTGGTTCTTCGCCATCATCTTTGTTACTGGGAATTACTTTATATTCAAGATCGGAACTGCACTAAATCTTCGCAACCATCCTTGTTATTAGGAATTACTTAACACTCATAATCGGAATTGTACTGATTCTTCACCACCATCTTTGTTCAACATCATGTCTTAACACTTAACACTTTTCTTGGTAAACAGTATTATTTAGATGAACGGATATATAACAAATTGAGAAAATTCTACTGATGAGATCAACATCAAAATGTCTATGCATATACTTTATTGACAATGATGCGGACGCAATCAGTAATAAATAATTCAATCACTAGCATTTATGATGCGATTACAGAAAGCATTACTAATTATACTAAGGATTGGATTGACACTATTTCGAGGTTACCTTATCTAATAGTTTTAGAAGAGTAAGACAAATTAATATACACACAATCATGTTGAATAGTAACAAAATCCGCCTATTCCTATGTCGCCCATATTTCACATTTTTGTTTAAGCCAGATCCGTTATTTTTAAGACAAAGCTCATAAATTCAAAAATAGACAACATTCATTTCATTGTACTGATATCTATTAAATGAATCCAATAGGCAATCGATATGAGGTTTCTTGACACATCAAGCGAATAACATTTCGGAAATATATTTAAAAAAATCTGGATGATCGTAAATATATCAATGATGATAGATAGAGAGTTCCTTATATTCAACGGAATGTTCTCTACCTGAAATAAAAGAAGAACAAGGGAATAAAGAAAGAGAAAGTGATCTAAGTTTTAGTAAATCTCACACGGAACAAATCACACATATTCAATAAACATTCCTATTCGAAGATAACCATTTACTTTTGGTTTTTACTACTTAACTTTACGAACCTAAAAAAGGAGCGAATATCGCGAGAGAAATAAAATTCGTCTTAAAAAGATAAATGAGGAAATATATTGGAAACTGAGATGCAAAAAAAAAAAGAGATCTTTTATTGGAGAAAGTCACTATTGAACTTAGTTTTTGATATTTTAATCTCAGAATATTCTCATGAAAACGATAAAAAACGGAAACCATGATAAAGTTTAAAAAAAAAAAGTTGTTTCTTTTTTAAGAAATTGGTAATAAAATTTCCAAGTTTTGCTATTTCAGTGAAATATATTCACATTGCTCTCATAGTTTTATTACAAAACAGACATTTAGGCACCAGGAGAGAGACCCGCTATAATTATTATGATATAATTCTGCTTCGTTTTAATTTACATCTTCTTGTACAAGACGAGGGCCACTACTTAGCCAAGTCGAAAGGGCACTTGATGACAAAAATTAATGACGAATACAGTGTGAGACAAAGCTGTTAGGATCTCTAAGGTTGCAACTTGATTATGGTTTGATAAGGGCGGCTGAACACGAACTTTTTTACGCCAGTCTTGAAAACGATCATGATATACCATTTACCAGCAGCTTGACAACGGCTCCCAAGTATTGTGTTTCAGTTGCGGACAACTGTAGAAAAGAAACTTTATTATAACATTTTCGTTTAATGTTTACTTCACGAAGAGAGAGAGAAAGAGAGAGAGAGGGAGGGAGAGTAAGGGGGATTTGTTGAGGGTTATTATAGCAAGACACGTATTTGTGGCGAATATTTTGCAAGTGGGACCATAGACTGAAGCAAAATTGAGCACCTTACATAAAATAAAGATAGAGCAAATACGTATTGACAACGTTATTATATATTTGCTCTACCAAGTCTCGCTGGATTGAGCCACTCTGGTGATTCGTGGACGACGAGACACGTGTCAGTGGATAATTATATGTAATATATATATATATATATATATATATATATATATATATATATATATATATATATATATATATGCCGCACCCCATCTGGGTGTATCGAATTGGTAAAAGGGAAAATTGTTCCCAGATCGCATTTAGGTAAAAAAATGCACTTTCGTATAATTAATTGAGTTCATTCAGAACGTATCGCAAAAACAAAAAAATAAAATCTCCCCCTCTCTCTCTTTATATATTCTCTCTGTCTCTCTCTCTCTCTCTCTCTCTCTCTCTCTATATATATATATATATATATATATATATATATATAGTCATCCACATATAGTACTGTTTCGCAGCTTACCAATTCGACTATATATATATATATATATATATATATATATATATATATATATATATATATAATAAAATACGCATCAGGTGCGTTTTAAATATATTTCGGAATCAAACTCAATCCTCAGAATTTTGTACATAATTTATCTTTCTTTTCGGCTTCTTTCTTGCCTTGTTGTAAAGTTAGAGGTTTACTCCGAAATATAATTAAATTATAAATTCTACGCAAGTAAAATATGTGTTTATTTTCGTAAAAATATGTGGTGATTTGGGTTTCAAACGTACCGGATACGCATTTGATTTTATTCAAACTACATCAACACTTCTATGATGGAATTCACACCCCTGATATAAATCTCGTAAAGCCAAAGCACCATTCCGACAGTTAAAAATACAACTGCTGAGAGACAACACGCGGATCTTTACTAACTGACTTTTCTTTCTCCAACTTTACCGCGTTGCAAAAAATAAGAAGAAAAGAAGAAAAAAGATGCACAAAATATTAAGGAATGAGTGTTATTCCGAAATATATTTAAATTATTTGCTTATTTTCGTAATAGTGCGTTGTGGTTTGGTTTGCAAGCGCACCTGATGCGTATCTTATTTCATTCAAATTAAATCAAAGTTCTCATAACGGAACTCACACGCCTAACGTAAATCGCGCGTAGCCAACCCACCGTTCCGACATTTCCAAATACAACTTCTGAGAGACACAGCGCTGATCTTTGCTAACTGACTATTCTGTCTCCAACATCACAACATCGCATAAAAGAAGAGGTAAAAAGAGGTACATGTAGATGGAGTTTGACTCCAAAATATATTTAAATTATAAATTTCAAACACGTAAAATATTTGTTTATTTTATAATCTTGCGTTGTTATTTGACTTTGAAGCGCACCTCATGCGCAGTTTATTTCATTCACATGAAATCAACGCTTCTATAACGGAACTCGCACACCTGACACACACATACACACATATACGTATATTTATTTATTTATATGCTTTTAATTATTAACAACCTAAATTGTATTTACTTTAGTTATTACAAATTGCTTTAATAAACAGGGTAAAAAATATCCGTCCATATCGTCAGATGATTCAAGGTAAAACCTTTTAAACTTGAACGATGTTAGGAGATGGACGGATGAATTTTATTCTGTCTATTGGCACATTTTGTAATAAATTAAGTAAATGCACTTGAGGTTTTAATAATAAAAAAAACATATTTGAAATTACTAATTTATTGGGTACTCTTTATTCTTCTTTTTACCATGTATACCTATATATATATATATATATATATATATATATATATATATATATGTATATATGAATATATAAAATTATTTACTCAAAACAAAACACATTGCCATTTTGTAGGGGGCTACTACCAGGGACCTAAATTTCAAGAGTACTATGTAGGGAGTTTAGCAATGAGATGTATGTGCACATTACACTTAAACATCTGCACATCAGTACCGTTGGGGTAGCAGGAACTCTGAAAAGAATTCCAAAATCTAGTAGTTTTGTGAAATAAGCTATGAAAGTAGAAGGTTTTCTTACATGTAAGCATCTTTAATGTGTAGGGGCGGGACTTTGCTGCTTGTCGGATTTATCTGGGTTATTTTCGTCGAGGGTGTACAAAGGCTTGAAGTTCGTCAGAGCATCCACAATTAAACAAATTAGAAAACAGACAGAGAGATTCAACATTTCCTCAATGGAGCAGGGGCTGAAGCTTAGATGACAGTTCAGAACCTATCAGGTTGCGACACTTTTTTGAACCCTGTCCAGGAGCGAGAGACTAGTAGCAGATGCACAAGCTTGAATGTGACAGTAGTACTCCATACATGAGTGAATAGTGGCTTTGTAGATGTACAGGATACTTTCAGGCGTGAGTAACTTTCTAGCACGGTAGAGAGAGCCCATTTCGCACCACCCTTGGCAATGATCTCGATGTATCTGTTTCAACTCATGTTCCATATGAACGTAAAGTTGAGGACTTTGAGAAGTACTTTCATGTAATGTATTTTTATTATGTATTTTAGCCATCGCTATTGATGGTTGGTAACGTTTTATGTAAATATATATTTTTTGGACGTACGCCCATCGAGGACAACCTGGATTATTATCTCATTTAAGAAATATTTTATTATGCTAAGCATTCGTTCAGTAATACTATAGGATTTTATATTCAGAGTAAACCATCGGGCAATACCCTGTCCAAAGACTTAGATATGTATCACCCCTTCCTTATCCAGTGCTGGATGTAAATGGCAAAAAATTTCACTGAGAATATATGTAGTAGAACGGGTTTGCTTAAATCCATATTGGTAGTCAGGCAGAAGTTTAGCACCTGTAAGTTGGTAGACTAGAGCTTTATAAATTAAAGACAGATATTTTGGCGAGAAGAGGGGGTGCTTATAGGGATATAATTTTATGAGGCAGTTATTTCGCTAGAGTTTTTGTACACTGGTACCACAGAAGCAGCTTTCCAGCAGTCAGGAAAGCAAGATTCGTTAAAGAGTTTAGAGAGTACTAGAGCAACCTCAGCGCGGCATGTTTTTAATAGCACAGCCGGAATGGGATCAGGTCCACATGCTTTTGAGGTATCTAGGTTTTTTATGGTTTCATGTACTTGAGAAGAGGTGATTTTAAGAACGTCTTGTGTTGTTTCTGTCTGCAGAGGAAAGTCAGGGCAAAAATGGTTTGCTGGGTCCAAGGTAGAGTTTAATGCAAACTGACAAGCAAGCAAGTAAGCTTTCTCAGTTGTTGTGCAAACAACCTCATGATTGTTAGATAGCATTGTTTATTGTCCATTATTTATAACACTATTGTAGATTATCCAGAAATAAAAAGTGTCTGGTTTTTGCGCTTCAATGCGTTTCCTGGTGGTTTCAGTATATTCACCCTGAGCTATTGCTACTTCTTTCTTACTTCTCTAGCTTCTATATACTTTTGTCCGTTTGTACAGGATTTATACCGGATAAATCTACGGTTTGCATGTTGCCTCAGAGCGATGGGAGCTGAACGAGTGAAGTAAACGATTAGAGAGAGTGGGGGTTTCTATAGAACTTCCGTGCTTCAATTTCTGCTTTCAGTAGTCTAATTTGCGCCGTGTTCCGCTGGAAGAGCAAAAATATTTCCCCATGAGGCTCTCTTGTGTGATATCTCTCAGCCCTATTGTAGTACCTTGTCGTTTTGTAGCAATGACTCTTATCTTATTACAGCATGATCAGCATTCCCGAGTGGGGACTGGACATTTGTTTTACAATCCTCAGGAAGTGTTGTCAGAAACAGATCCTAAAGTGAGGCTTGTGGATCCTGACTCTCTGGGAGACGGGTCGGGAATGTTACTGTCCTTGTCAAGGAATGGGATATAGCAAAGTTATGGATTACGCTACCAGTGTAGTTTTCAAAGCCAAACCAGTTTCTGAAAGAAGAAGCAGGCGATTTAACTAAATTAACGCCTTTATACAGCTTCTTTCATCAATTTCTTGAGATTTCACACAACTTCATTTTATCTTCCTCGCAGTGTTTATAGATAGGTTTTCTATCTGGATGTCTTAGACAAAGATCGATAAACGATATTCGAAAAAAAAATTGATGAAAGAAGCTAAATAAATATACTGCTAAACCTCACAAGTGCATTTAAAAAAATTATTTCCGCACAATTAGAAAATCCCGTCAAATAAAATCATAAGTACGTATTTGGATATGAGCGGGGACGTTGGAAATAAATTTTTCTGTTGCAAGCACAATTGTACCATGATACTGGACTTGTGCATTTTAAATTTTAATTTAAGTTAAGATAAGCGCACAAGTAGAAATACTCGGCATACAAAATCGACAGTAGATATTTTGATATAACTGGTATGGGCTCGAAATGTATGTTGATGTTTAGCTGACAACTGAACCATGTTCAACAACTTTGGATTTAACGGACTGAGCATGTAGCTCTCTTGTATTTTTATTACTCTTTTACAGTGGTTACTGGCAGTTCTGAAAGCAGTTCTAGTCACAGTGCATCTATTACGCTGGTAGCTATGGAAAAAAGTGATTTCTGAGCACGATGGCAGCAGCACATTCTGGGAGAACTATGGCTGGCTGTTAGGTTTTTGTTGGAATGTTTTGAATGGTATGAATCGATCTATGCCTACAATTAACCATTCAGTCAGGTCTGATAATATGGAGGACACATCATTTTTAAACATGGAATGTAGGGGGAGATCAGATATAAATGTACGGAAGCTATCCCAGTCAGCAGTAGAGTATCGATATACCGTACGGTGGAGAGGTACGTCTGAAGATTTATTGCATTTCGTTTTCATCTGAACTGATACAGCCGAGTGGTCGGAAGATCACAGAGGGGGGGCAGAACAGAACATGAACATAGCTCAGGGGAAATTGTGAGAAAAAGGTCGATAAGCCTATCGTACTGACCGGAAGTATCGGACACACGGGTGGGTTCGTGAATAACCTGGGTGAGGTCATAGGCAATGGCGAAATCACGACAGAACCTCCCCTCATTGTCTGTCTTGTTCGAGTGGGTTAGCCATTCCACATTGTGGACATTGATGTCACCGCAAATGTGGATGTTAGCCGAAGGATGAGCAGACAGGATGTGGTCAATTTTCTCAGATATGCTCTTAAAGATAATAACTTCGCGGTTGTGGGAGCGATTGAGGGCAAATATAAATGAAGTGGTGTAAACAAGTGCAACACGGAAGCACATATAAGGTAAATTAGGATCTTCACTGGAGATATATCTACCACACGGAAGCCATCTTTAATGTAGGCACATATCCTATACCTATGGCGATCTTGGGGTCAGTCGTCTAGGGAAGTGGTCGGCCCTATTCCAGTTTCAATCCGGTTTCGTCTCTTGTAATTGGGTTTCAACTTCTGGAAAGTTGGAATGTAGACCCCTGATATTGGAGAAGGAGACATGGTAGTAGGTGTCTACGTTAGAGGATGGCGTTCCAGGTTTATTCGTAATTTTTATTTGGAGATATTTTATGTTGAGGATTTGGGGTTTGTGGAACTAGAGACATCCACATAAAACAATACCATATGTTTGATTTTGTCAGCATAAAGAGGGGTATTAAATCTCAGAACAAATACATCACACGTATTAAATACACCCAGCATTATTAGATGAAAAACATCGTATTCATAGCTTTTTATTTTACGAAGCTAAAATAAACGTCATAAATGAGTTAACTGTTTCAATGCGTCAAATTTTGCCTTAAGTCACGCTTTTATGAATAAACGATTTTTAATAGATTTACGCCTTTTCGTTGTTTATTTGACTGGGGTTCATTGCACTTGAAATCCTGCATGTCAATACAGTTGGGGAAGCAGGAACTTCTAGCGGTAAGATGCTTTCTTACATCTCAACTGTTAAGAGGTTGGATATTGCTGCTTATCGGGTTTGTAGGGATATTTACGTCGAAGGGGTACAAGTGCATGCAGGTCGTCAGAGCATTGACCATTAAACTACTTGTAGAACACGCAGAGGGATGCTACATTTCGTCGATAGAACAGATGCTGAAGCTTAGATGACAGTTCAGGACCTATTAGGTTGGCGACTCTCTTTTAAACCCTGTCCAGGAGCGAGAGAGCCCAAATATGACAACAATACACCATACCTGGGTTAATGGTGGCCTTATAGACGTACAGGCTACTTTCGGACGTATGTAGCTTTCTATCACGGTAGAGAGAACCTAACCTTTTTCGCAGTGGTCCAGGCAATGCTCTCAATGTAATTTTTCCAACTCATGTTTCCTGTCACATTAGGCCAAGGTGTTTAAAAGAAGTACTTTCAGATAAAGATTCTTTGGCCATTGCTATTGTTAGTAGAGAAGGTAGAGAAGGTTTCTTGTAGTTATTGAAGGAAACAATTTAGTCTTGGCAGCATTGAATGTGACCACCCATTTCTGCCCCCATTCCACTACAGATGGGAGGTCGTCCTCTAGTGTTTCTTCCATTTCTCTAGATGTGTGTTCACTTGTTTTCCTATCGTGTCGGTTATAAAGCGTGGTGTCATCAGCATATATACCGATATCACAGCATATTTTGTCAGGGAGGAAATTTATGAATATCAGGAATAATAGTGGTCCAAGGATAGACCCCTGGGCCACTCCCGCATTTATATTATATTGTTTAGATGTACGACCATCGATGACAACCTGGATTTTTCTCTTATATAAGAAGGATTTATTGATGTAAATAGTCTTATATGTTTAACTGCGGTTAAATGTAAATATTTTTTCAAAAGTTTATAACTACCTTTCTATGATTCACATACAAAGCAATTATATGTTTTCTTACAGATAATAGAAATAACAGTAATCAAAACATATTACTATATTCCTTTTAATTAATTGAAAATTAAATAGATATAAATTTATCAATTTAGCTAAAATGTTGGTTGAACTTATCATACGTAATATTACTCTATAAGTACAGCGTTTGGTATATAGATAACGTCGAAAAAAAAAGAATTATTAAATATAAATAACTAATAAATAAATGACAAGTGTCAAGGGTGAGCTGAACCGGATTATTAGCTTACCAATTAGAATGATTTAGATGGCATTACTGAATGGAAAATTTCCGATTAAATATCTGAAATAGCCGTGTTGATGTAGAATTGCTTTCTGATAGAAAATTTACGCAACGCAATAACATGATAGTTGTCAGAAAGCAGTTAAAATGGCGTATTTTAACGTTAAACGCAATCGTGCGAAACACTCATATCGTTCAATTTCGGGCATTTATGAAAAACATAAAAATCAACAAATTTTGGAGGGTGAATCGAAAAAAGAAGTTGTGTTAACTAATAAAAGAGCTGAATATAGCCTGCTAGAGACTACAGTTCACTAAAGGGCGGATAGGTGAATACCAATTATTTTTCTGCCTTTTTGAGATGAGGATTCGTTATACGGATTTGGATTCATCGGATTACTGTTCTCATCTTGAGTGTGATTTTTACGTTTCGGTCGATGTACTTCTGACCTTCTTCAGGTTTATCTTGTCGAACTCGGAAATGTTTCTGTCGGACTCGGGAAAGTTTCGTTCGAACCCGGGAATATGAACGGAATTCCGAGCGGAACCCTTCATTTACTTTACGGGGGTAGCGTGTTCTTGTTACCTCAGCCATGACTGGATAACGGTTCCAAGTAATTCGCAATTGTATTTTTCGGTCGCACACACTAAAGATTGAAATTTCAACCTTCAGGAGAATATAGCTTTCAAAAATTGATTTTTTCCAAGTACTTTAACAACTGCGCCACGGGTTCTTGCGGACAATTCTAGTAAAAATTTTAGGAGCCTTAAACCTATTTTTATTTCTAGTTGTAAATATCACAATTTATTACTAATTATTACTACATATTTACGTATCTCTCTCTCTCTCTTTCTCTCTCTCTCTCTCTCTCTATATATATATATATATATATATATATATTAATGTTTATACTTATTATTTGTATACAATATCTATTGTTTATAATTACTGGTTCCTATATCGTATTAAATTCTATACTAGGTCTACTTAGCAGTTAGTTATTCCCAAGCATATATGCTGCTTCTTTCAGTCGTCTTACTCCCCCACCGCTCTGTCTATAATTTTTACTTCGTCCTATAATGGTAGATCGTCTCCTGTTTCCTTCCAGATATGGTCAGCTTTACCTGACTGTTCAGTCTCTCGACGTACTACGGCTTTTAGGTGTTCTTCTAACCGTACTTCCAATGACAAGTTTTCCAAATTAAAATAGGATTTTATATATACAGTTCTTAGTCTTGATTTTTCAGTTAGGGCTTTGAGTTGAATCACTCATAAATACTATTCTGTGTCAAATGAATTACATATGCGTTGAAGTTTTTCAGACAAGCCGTTCATATATGCTATACAAATTGTGGTGAGTTTCTGAGTGGTGTCTGTTTGTGTCTGGTCCAGATTACTTGGAGCTGGTTTCATGCCCTCTGGATAGTTTTTTCGCTCAAGGGTTTCTCTTAAACTGTCGATCTTGATAAGCACTATTCTTGCTACATATAACTTTTGTTCGGTGTTGTAGGCAACGGACGATTCCTTTTTTACATTATATGGATGGTGGGCGTTAAAGTTTAGGTACTGCCCAGTGAAAGTTTGTATTCTGTATACAGATGACATAAACCCCTGATCAGTACGAGTGATCAGAAAATCTAGGAACGATAATTTATTGTTATGGTCTCTTTCGATCTGAACTGTATAGGTGGACAGATCGAGTTATTATGGCCTAGTAACAATTAGACATCTTTCTGATGGGGCCAGCGTATAAATGTGTCATCTACATATCGTAACAACATAGTTGGCTTTAGTGATGTTGATCCTAATGCCATTTTCTCAATGTGTTCCATGTATGCATTGCCCAGTACCGGGGACAATGGTGATCCCATCGCCAGACCTTCTCCCTGCCGATATATATATATATATATATATATATATATATATATATATATATATATATATATATATATATATATATATATATCAGATCCAATCACGAAGTATGTAGTTTCTATTCAGAATGTCAACATCTATATTATATTATCAATTGGAATGCAAGGGCATTCTTTCAGTGAGGCATCCGTCGTCAGCTTATCCCGTACCACTGTCATAGTCTCATCAGTGGGTACTTTCGTGAATAGACTCACTACATCTAGACTATTCATCTGGTTGGAATGCATGGAAGCATTGTTCATTATTTCCACAAAGTAAGCTGAATTCTTGACGCATGATGGAGATTTGCTGATCAACAGTTTAGGATTATAGGTAAACAATTCCTACGTTCAAATTTTACGCTTATCCCGTCTAATTATTACTAAAACGTTATCCTGGCCCACAATACATTTATTTTGTCTCTACAATTATTATTTTTCTTGTGCGACGTACTCTCTCAGAAACATAAGCACACTGGGAGAGTAGCTGAGTTTTCCCCTCCGATGCAAATTACTCTTAAGCTTTACCTGAAACTGAACGCTTCATTTTATCTTTTCAATTACGTTTTCGTAGGTATACAGTGCAATATTTGTCCTTTAAATGTACACAATACATTTCGATTACATTTAAAATTAATGATGTCTCTCTTATTCTTTATCGTTTAACAGTTTATCCCAAACCTACCAGCATATTATGCTTGAATGCGCTGTTATCCGAATGACGGATCCTCACATAAACGAACAACTAGGTTTCCTCGGATATGGTTGCCAGCGCATACGTCTACTTGAATACCTTGTTTGGATACGTTGTGTTCTGCGGTATCATCATATAATTTAGCTTTCTTAAAGCCGGTTGTACAAAATGTACACATTCTCTAAAAACAATATTTCTTAACCATAGGCACACGATACGCATACCAACATTCTTTTCGCGCGCGTCCAAACAAAGAACACTGCGTCTACGTTAAGCGCTAGAATATATCTTCGTCTACAACGGAAAATACTGTGTTAGAGTAAGAGAATATTTACGATGAATTACTTTTCTGATGCATTTCTGTTTTTCTTAAAAATAATAAAATTAAACTAAAAATCATTTTTCTGTTTTTAGAACATTGAATCACGTACAATTTCGTTTTTTACTTGATTGCTTCATTTCCAAATATTCAAATGAATTATCTATCTATGTATAAACAAAAATGCCGTGAAATTCTATTTTTACTATGTAATAATAGGTTGGTGAATTAATATTTTTTTTCATGATTAAATACATCGGAATAAGAAATAGGGCGATTTTTAAAAAAAATTAGTCACTTTTACTGTGCAATAATGTATATCATTTTTAAATATGTTATACTTAAAAACATGATAGCCGTTTTGATTAACTAAAAAAAATTAAAAAAAACAAATCCACTGATGTCGGCACACTGCTACGGATTCGGAAAATGGGCATGTAAGTCCACATTTACATCATGACTTATCATATCGTTAGTTTTTATGAGCGTGCTCCTATAATGTTTATTTGATCTAATTAGCTAATAATAACTACTTATTATTTTCGTTGACTTTAGTTTCTTTTAACATTGTTGACCCTTGATACATACTAGATTTGACTATTGTTCTTTGAATAGGGGATGCCATCGACAGTCAGAAATTTCATTTATTTTCATTAAATTCCATGTTTTGTTTTCTAGCAGGACTTCTGTTCAGTACGTTTGTTACATGAACGTGCAATATCAACAATTACAAGAGTAACTAATCTTGCCTTTGGTAACGTTTTTAGAGAGTAATGGGTAAGATACTACCAATTTATCTTTTTAAAGTGTTTATTATTTGCATTTTATAATAGTTTTTATCGGTAGTAGTGTTGACGTGATTGTTACATGACAGTGCATAATTTTTTTTTTATTTAGGCACCCACCCGTCCTAAAATAAGAATGGGTTATAAACTAATAATATAATTAGTGCACCACCTCACCACAGGATGATACTTTGACACAAAAGTCTGTTCCTACTGAACAATAAAAATCAATGTAACATCAGAACAGATGGAAAAAGGTAACACAAGGAAAAAATACATGTATTTCAGGAATTTTATTTGTTAATAAAAAATGCCTTTAACCATCTTTATAAAATATATAGAAATTGATGACGTCACCGATTTTATGGACAGCAGTTCGAATCCCTACTGATCACTTAATACAAAAGATTACATTTTCATTGATTTCCTATTCAATCCAATCCAGCGCAGCTGCAGCCAGGATTGAACTCACTACACGAGTTTGTAGTGTAATTCAAATCTTGCCAGTAGCTGAATAGTTGATGCTTTGCTAGAGTTATTAAGGGTATTTTTATCGTGACGTCATCACTAGATAGCGTGCCTTCCACGGCTTAGGAGAGTCCCATCTACTCTTGAGAGAAGGATAGACCGCGCCATTTTCACAACCTGGTATTTCACCTCGCGGTACATACAGCACCTCTTCTTCCCAAATGGTCACCCCTCTAGTACTGGCCAGGCTCAACGTTGTTTAACTTCGGTGATCTGGCGAGAACCGCTTTGTCAACTTAATTGTGCAGTATATTCATTGATTTACGTCACTAAAACAATAATTAGTACGGAAATAAGAGTCAGAAATAATATTTTCAGGTGTTTATATGTAATTGTAAAGACCAATAATTTAATTTTAAACATTACGTAAAAGTAAAAAATAATAAACAATTTAATTTTAAGTATTTCAGAAAATGAATACGTATTATATCTTTGTAAACGTTTTTATGAATATTTTAGACAGCCTAAATCGCTACATCGAACCTTTGGTTACTCCGCAATATTTCCATCTTCCCTTACTTACATAACATTTTTTTAACATAGGCGTCACCACTTATCAAGGCCGATAGGCCACTCAAGAATAAGGGTTAAAGAGTGTAGAGTAGTCAAAAGGACAATATAGTAATCGATATTAATGGAAGTTCGGTAAATTTGTTAACTTAAGTGTAACAGCTCAACAGAAACTTGTTCACGTTGGACTTGAAGACAACCATATTATAGACAGCTGGAAAGCAGGAAAATGGAAGACAATTCCACAGGCGTGCAGTTTTAAGAAAGAAGCTTTGATCATGGAATCTATGTTTAGGTTTAGGAACAGATAAAGAGTGTGGAAAATTATTGATAATGTTTTCAGCTAGTCTAGTGTTTATTGTGAAAGTTTGGCGAGGGGGGACCATAGATTGAAGCTCAGTCGAACACTTTCCATGAAAATAACGATAAAGCAGAGACAAACTCTGTGAGATAGACGTTGATTTAATTTGAATAAAATAAAATACGCATCAAGTGTGCTTGAAAGCCAAATCACAACGTAATATTAGGAAAATAAACAAATATTTTACTTGTTTGAAATTTATAACATAAATATATTTTGGAGCTATACTCCATCCTCAGTATGTTATTTTCTTTCTTTTTTCTTCTTTTTTGTCATGTTGTAAATTTGGAGAAAGAAAAGTCTGTTTTTAAAGAGCCGCGCGTTGTATCTGAGAAGTTGTATTCTGAAAAGTTGGAACAGTGCGTAGGCAACACAAGAATAACGTCAAAAGTTTGCAACATGGCAAGAAAGAAGAAGGGGAAAAACGAAAAAAAAAAAACCAAACAAACTACACACTGAGGCTCCGAAATATATTTGTTATAAATTTCAAACGAGTAAAATATTTGTTTATTTACTGATATTACGTTGTGATCTTGTTCCAAGCGCATTTAATGCATACTTTATTTTATTCAAATTAAATCAACGTTCCTATATGGAACTCACCCACTTGACGTTAGTCTCGCGTTACCTACGCACTGTTCAAACATTTCAAAATACAACCGCTCAGATACAACGCGCGGCTATTTTCAAACACATTTTCTTTTCTCCAAATTTACAACATGGCAAGAAAGAAGAAGAAAAAAAAAGAAAGAAAACAACACGCCGAGGATGGAGTAAAGCTCCGAACTATATTTGTTAACATTTGAAACAAGTAAAGTTTTGTTTATTTCCTAATATTACTTTGTGATTTGCCTTCAAACGCATTTTATGCGAATTTAATTTAATTTAATTCTGTTTTCTTTTCTAGCTTCTCAATTTTGTGTTATATATATATATATATATATATATATATATATATATATATATATATATATATATATATAATTTGAGTTTATTGTTTTCCAGAGGTAAAGCAACTAATGAAATTTAACGAGATAAATACAAGAGTGCGCAATACTGAAGTAGAGAAGGGTATACTCCGTATTTCTTTTTATATAAGCAGTAATGTTTTGCTACACATTAATGAGCATGTTTCGTTCACTAGTTACCAGTAACTAGATACCTCTTTAGGCGATACAACTTATAAGAAAGCCAATGAAAATATCAGATCTACCTCGTAACAAGGAGCTAATAATAGGAGGTTCCTTTAGATGTTATTCAAAAAAAGAATTGATTGTATGTAAATAAGGGTGCGGATAGTAGTCTGTTTTTAGATATAAGAATGGATGAGAATGGGTGAGGGGATGAAGGTCGAGGTAATGGAAGACTAGAAAGAAAGGTATTCCTATTTGTGTTAGATATCCGCAATCTTAAACATACTAGTGTGTATAGGTTCAAAAAGTAGGGGGATGTGGATTTAACACATTTCTGCTAAAAGGGGATTTGGATTTAATCAGTGTTATTCAGTTGTAAAAATGCTTTTAATTTGATTAGAAGTTGTTTTTTATGTGGTCAGAAAATTTACGACCTACGTTGCACTCTTGTTTATCCCGTCCAACCAGTATGAGTCCTACACACGTTAATGAAGAGGTTAAGAGGAAGAAAAGGACAAGGCGAAAGGGAGAAAGGAAAAAAGGAAGAAAGAAGAAGAAACATAGGAAGAATGAAAAAGGGGAACAATAAATTATTTATTAGTGGTTATTCCAAGGCATGTCTTTCTCTTTTCCATTCGTCCATCATCCCCGTTAACTTCTTCACCCTTACTCCCATCTCTTATGATAGCTTCGTAAGTTTTGTAGCAATAATAATAATAATAATAATAATAATAATAATAATAATAATAATAATAATAATAATAATAATAATAAAATCTCAAGATGTATATAATTAATTTATATTATATTTAGATATAATCATGTATTTCAATTGCGATAGTGATAATTAAAAATAGAACGCAATGGCGATAAACATGTAGGTGACTGTGATATTTATAATAATTGATAATGATAATATTTAACAATAATTTTATTGATTAATAATGTTACCGATAGTGGGGAGACAACATTTAAAATTATTTGATTTTTTAAATTTTACAATGTATTTTTATTTACTTGGCTCATAAAAAGGGCTATGACAACGGCATTTTCTTTTCTTTGTTTTGATTTTCAGGTATATATCCATTGGTATCTTATATGTTTTCTCGTAGAGTGATGTGGTTCTTGGTTGATTAATTGTGTCGAACTGTGTTGGATATATACTCGCGAGTCAAAACAATGAAAAGAATATGCTGTTGTATAGCGCTTACTCATAAGGTCCTCTCGATTTGCTGAGAATGATAGGCGATAAAAAGCGAAAAATAGGTGAGAGAAAGAAGGCAACCATGTTCTGCGACTCTCTTGACAAAAGAAAGGAGAAGTGGGACTATCCAAGTTAGTTATCGCTCACATATTAATTGGTGACATATATTTTCCCGGAGCTGGAGTGTGAGTTTGTTGTGAAACTTGGACTATATCATTTTTATTCTTTAACGTAAATTGTGAGCGAGTTTATTATGTTTTTCTACTTAATTTATAGTTAAATAAAAGTCGGATGAAATAAGGACAAAATATAATCAGTTTTTCATTCTAGTTTAAATTTGGCTTTATGTTACGTTTTTCTCTGGTCTATTCTGTATTTGCGTGACACAAAGATGATATCTTGTTGTGATAAATGCGGTTTTCCAAGTGTGTTGGGGTTCTGAAAGGCTAACACTTCCTCAGTGCTGGCTGAAAAAAATAAACTATTTTTCATAGGAGAGGAACAAAGGTAATTTTAGTTCGAGGAATATTGATATCAGTTAAATTGATTTGTTTTGAAAGTTTGGAGAAGGGAAGCTGATAAGATAACCTATAATTTACACACGGGTAGGCTTTCCTCACTATGGGTATGTAATTTGACCACATGCATCCACTCCCAATGCACAGTTAGCGTTCTCTCAGTATTCAATTGGGAACGGAGCGGCTGGCCATTTTATAATGTCTATAATAAAAAGCGAAAGTAAACAGTAAGTAGGTTTGTTTGGAGCATAGCAAGATGCAGGTACCGAATGATTTGTTGTGGAGTGTCCTTCGTCGTGCATCACGTATTGGTGGATTACGCGCTAGTAAGAGAACAACTAACAAAAATATTTCTCCTATATTGATTTGGTCAGGAGATTTAGCAGAATACGAGACATGGATTCTTGTATGACGCAGAAAAAAAAATACATTTTGGGAATTCAGATATTAGATAGTATATGGTATAATTATACCATGCGTGTACGGAATGTGTCCATCTATCATAGGAAATATGGTTAGTTCTACGAACCAATGATCAAAGTTGAATGACTGCGAACAATGCTTTTAAACATATACATTTGGAATGTGTGATGTGCATTCGAAACGTGGATTGAGACTGGGTGATTCGTTAAAAATAAAGTTGACTCAACTAGTGATTGTGATGAGGTAAGCCGAGAAATTGTGTGTGTTTTTTATATGAACTTCAGGTTAAATGCAAGCGTCATGATCCTATTGATTCCCGGTGAGAGTTACTTGGTCGAGGAACGTCCTGGGAACGCAACCAGCTCTTCGGGTGTTAAACACGATAGCCAAACGACATACAAATACACGCACATAGAAACATTAACGCAACGGGTCGATATGTCGTCTGCTATAACCGGCTGGCATGGGTTGCTTCTTGTCTTCATTGCGTCGTTACAGGTACATTTCTATCGTCGGCATAAATGGTATGCTCGAATTTAACGCTTATACAAAAATAGCGAACAAAAGCATTTTTATAAAATATATATATATATATATATATATATATATATATAACTAGCGGGGGTACTTAAACTGTTAAACTTCTTTAAAAAATCGGAAAAACAAAACAAAACAAAACAACAAAAAACAAAAACTGCCCGGCGTCGCTCGTGTGGTAAAAGAAAAAAAGTTTTGGTAGGTAGGATTGAACCTGGGACCTTGAGGCGAAGGTGGAAAAATCCCGACATGAAACCCACTCGACGCCACGACAAGTAACAGGAAGGTGATTTAATTTAACGTAAAGGGGCGATTTTAATGATAATGAGGTCAAACATATTCCCGAGTCAGCTTTCGCTACGAGGCTATTTTTAGTTTTCTTTCCCCAACTTTGGCTGTTTGTGTTCCCAAGATGTGGGGGTGGGTAAAACAAACTCCCTATAAAAAGGGAAATGTCACAATGAATAGCAATTGATCAAACTTTATTGCTTTTCTGGGCGTCCCTGCTGATACAGATTCAGTTTCGCCTTTTTATACTGAAAGGCGAGAAAAAGACGCGACGATTAATAAAAATTTCGAAATTGCTTAAAAAGTCGGGCAAATTAAAGATAAACTCGACCTCCGTCCGTAACTTGTATATATTATGATTTAGACGGTATATAAAAAGAGTGAGCATACCAAACACCCCCTCCAAAAGCCTTTGCCGGACATACACGAAAAGTGCACATACAAACACACACATTTTCGCTTATATATATATATATATATATATATATATATATATATATATATATATATATATATATATTTAAGATTTAACAATGGGGGGCATATTTTTATAAAGACCAGTTGAAACCAGACGCATGCTATGTTGCGTCCGTTGGATCCAGAATGCAAGCGTCAATTATTTTAACAATACAATCATATTTAATGCTCTCTTTCTTCGTTGAATTTGGAGACAAGGACGAGTGTCACACAGATAGAAAACATTTTCTGATACCATGGTAAAATTAATCGCGATCAGGAAACTAGATTAAATAATCGGAACATTCCTTTGCCCTAGTGATTAAAGGGGGTGGTGGAGAATCATGTTGTGTTCTTTTAAATTTATCAAAACAATTTAATGGTAAGACAAGTGATAATTTTTTAAATAACATATGACTATTGTAACTTAAGGAAAGCGAATGATAAAATATGAAAATTAAACGAGTTTTTATACAGTTTAAAAGTTAAAAAAACTTCAAAGACAACACACACATATTGAGCAAAATTGAAGTAAATACTGAAAATAGATACATAAAATTGTATGTTAATACGTAATCTATACTCTTAAAATTTTTGTGTTTATTGATATTCATATTATAAACAGTTTTTCTATTTATTAAAAAAAAATACACCTTTGTTATATATATGCGTCATGGAATTGCATTCGTTTGAAAAAATCTATCCAATTTGCATATTTTAAATATACATTTTAATTAATTCCCTATTAGTTTCTTCAGTTTTCTCATGGGACAATCATCTATTAACATGTAATCATATCCAGGCAGATATTCTACATTATTATACTTGCGTAATATTTGTGTAAAAAATGTTATAATAAACACAAACATCTTTCTCTCTCTATATATATATATATATTAATATTAATGTGTGCGTACATATATTTGTTTTAAAAAATTGCCTACCAAACTCTTCTAACATTCTTTGGTATACAGACATAAAACTTAACCTATTGAATATTCGAACCCATGTAAGACTTTTTATTTGGAAAATCGGTGAAATAGTGCAAAAAAAAATGGAATTTGCTAGATAAAGGTCGAACGACGGCATTACGAATCTTCATGCGTAACGTAATAGGTATTCGTTTATAGTTTATTTTCAGCTTTACAGCAAACATGTCTTCATGGCTCGGGCATTAACGCCAAAGGAAAAAAGGATTCGTAAGCTAAACGTTTTGGTTTCGATTCTCGGCGGTGGCAAACGAATCTTTTTCTTCATTTTTTAAATCATTACAATATATCTAGTCCAATATATTATAATAATAAATACGCAATGTTTATTAATCAAAATATCATATTTAAGCGTATTTTACGACCAGGCAATACGTGGCGGCTCGCTAGTATTATAGTATCATAATAAAACCCATAATAACATATATATATATATATATATATATATATATATATATATATATATATATATATATATATATATATTCTTATCAAGGCATGCATTTTTCTTTAATGTGTTAGATTGTTTCCTTCTTCTGATTGATGTTTCGATTATAATGTTCCTAATGTTGACAGCGATCTTTTCTTATTCTTCGCCCGGAGATTAACGACATTGATACCTGAGATCTCCCAAGTGGTTCGCGAATCAAAAACAGACATATTGGAGTCAAACGTAAGATATGATTAGAGAGACTTGACTCTCTTTGATTGTCACCGTTCCTCTGATCCCGTTCAGAGATCATCCGTCTTTAATTAGATGTTTCATTATAAACGCTTGAACCTCTTTATTGTTGCCTTGAAGAAAACGGAATGATTAAACGCTTTTAATCGACAGTATATGAAATTAAATAAAATCACATCGTGCAAAGAGAAGGAAAATGATTGGAAAGTCATCTCTTCAAATGATGATATCAATTATAATGGTGCGGTATTTGTTTAAACGCGAAGAAAATCGCTTTTGAGTTGACTTCGAATGTTGCACATAACATTTCCTAAGATAATAACACCTCTACTCATTTATTTATGAACATATCACTTTTATACTTACGGATGGCTCCTTACTGCTAACTACGCTTTCTCCATTTTTTTTTACTTTTATCTACCAACACGAATTGATAACCTGAGTATACCAAGTTCGAATTCAGTTTGTTCTACAAAAATCAATTGCATCTTAGCTGTTGGCAACCCTCTCGTGGTCTCTCTAGTTAGTGACCTATGGCATTCTTGAACGAATTCTGAATAAAAAAATACCAGAGAAACCATTTCGAAGAAAATTATTTTCAGATTTATACAATGTGATGATGACCTAAGAACACATTTAATTCCATAGTTTAATACTAAATTTGTATTATAAACTGGGGGTTGGTCACGCGGGGTTGAAACCAATTTAAGTTATTTACGCTTTTTTAAAGTTCGTGTCTGTTTGACACGGTACCTCTAGGCTGCTTTCTGAATGACTATAACTTTTTCAAATCCAATGTAAACAAAACGTTCTTTAACCGTATTATCAAATAATCAACTTCTGATCAGTGACTTCTAATGTTACAATCCCCCCAATGTTGCAAACTGATTCTGGCAAACATAATAACTCTTATTCTCGATCTTAATCCCACATTCTTCTTATGAGGGCACTCAGATTTCCGATGTCTTTCTGTGCATCTCTTACAGTTATATCTAGGAAGAGACTTGTTATATTTGGAATATATCGTTCCGTTTTGACTGCTTTTATTTATATAGTTCTTGGTTGGTGTGTATGGTTTTCTAACCTTTCTTACATATGCCACTCCGGATTCTTCTATATTTTTTGAATCCATTTTTAGTGTAATCCCCCTTTCACAATCCTCTGCTAATTTCTGAAGTATTAAATCTTGCCCGCATTCCAGCCTAGACAACACTAGTCTGCGTATTTCTGCGTATTTCTGCATATTTCGTGGAGACTAACCCTTGTGCTAAGATTAGGCATTTGAAATCTTCTACTGTTAGTTCCGCTAGCTTAAAATTATCACAGTTTTTATTGACAACTGATGCGTATGTCTAATAATCTTCATTGTCCATCTTCCTTAGATTCATGCACAACCATCTCTTATGAAAAAGAGATATATTCGGATTAAATAATTATTTTAGTAATTTTAAAACTTCCATGAAATCTAATTCCGTAGTTTTTTTAGGTAATATATAATCTACGAACTTGCTGTGTTCTCTTACACCCAACTTCCTGAGTAAAATGCTCACTTTCTGGCTATTGGCCAACTTTTGCAGTCCAGTTGAAAGACACCCTCGTATCTTGTATAGTATGCTTCAAAAGTCTTTTATTCCTTCGGCACATAATTAAATGTGTCCATGCTATTAAATATAGTTGTATGCGAGAAATTATTACTGTCGACATTTTCTCGATTAGTCTTTAATAGTTCAAGTGTTTTAGCAAAACGTTCATTTTGCCTTTCTTCATATTCAAATTGTAATTTCTTCTGCCTTTCTTCTTGTTCAAATTGTAATTTCTTCTGCCTTTCTTCTTGTTCCATTTGCAATTTCAATAATTTCTCTTCTGTACGTGCATCTAGCTCGGATTGCGCCTTTTGTTGCGTCTGGAAAAATTGCATTAGCATTATAGATAAATCTTCCATTTTTTTTGTATCCTTCAGTAGCAGTAATGCAGTTACAAAGAAAATTTGTACAATTTCACATTCAACACAATATCCGTACCATATAAAATGGCTTGTGTTACAAAAAAAGTGTTCATAGTTCCTGTTTTCAATAGTAATATCGCTGCCCGAATAATATTTTCACACTTCGCTAGCGAGTCAAGCTCATCCAACCACAACATAAGAACTGAGGCTTTTGATGAAACCACAAAATACGATTTACTTTTCCGTTTTAGGCATTTCCTAATAAATAACAGCCGAACTTAAGTACAACTCTTTCCATAGAAAAAAAGTTTTTCAACTCGAGTAACAATTGAAAAAATAAAATGTATGGACTACATTTAAATTTTTTTTTTACGTGACGTTTTTTTTTGCGTGACGTTTTTTTTTGCGTGACGTTTTTTTTTGCGTGACGTCTTATATCCGTTATCCAGTGACAACTTTAGTTTAAAAAATCTTTCCTTGATTTTAGTTTAACTGTGGTATTTTTTTTTAATATCGAATAAAAAAATTTGGTTTACCAAAAAGTATTTAGTTGGTATTTACAGCAATTTAGGAAATTCACTGATGAACTTTTATTTTCTTCGCATGTTACTTCCCTGTAATTTAGTAATACGAATCTGTTTGTCGTTTTACAAAAATTCACTTTTACAGTTTATTTTTTTTAAAGATGCATTCAACTGGAAACGGCGTAAATCGTCGCTTTTTTTGCCACGTTCGAGTTTTTTCTTTTTTTGAGACTGTAATTAAAGGTTTTGGTTTGTCTCTTTTTTCCGAATAGTATTTTAGTAAATAAAATACTATTAATCGATGTTACTTTTTTACCTGAATGTAGTTTTTGTTCTTGGAATTTGGGAAACAACCGTTTCTTTCTTTTAATGTTGTACTTCGCGAGGAAAATGTTTTACAGTTTTCCAATATTCGCTGAATTATTCATTTTTTCTGCTTGAGTCGAACTTCTCTTTAGCGTAAAATCCGTTTTTACGTCTATTTTGTTCGTCAAAACTTGTATTCCTTAGAAAGGTCAACTTTTTTTTAGTGAGTTCTTTCAATTTCTTCTTCAAACTGTTATATTTGACGTTCATCCGCGTCGTAACTGTTAAGTTTGCAGGTTGAAATAAGTAACGTAGAAAGCAATACAAATGACGACTCAAAAAACAAACGTAGATCAAATAAGAAGTGTATTAGGAAAAGGTATATTTACAGATATTTACATAATGGTGTCAAATAAGAGAGTCTTTGCTGGAGAAATATATCTTCTCTCGGCGGCCTTCGGTAGCTTCTGGTGAACACACACTCAGACTAACTGAGTCTTCCTATTTATGTGTAATTACTATCCGCATATGCAAAAAAAGTTTGCCACAACAACACTAAGAGACAGATGCAAAACTGTGTGTTGGAGGAGCTAACGTACTTATAAAACTGATCAACCGACCATAGGTTATAGTGTGTCCCTTCTACATATAATAATGGACTCCCCCATGTATTATGAAAACCGGGAGAATATGTCTCTCTTGTTAGCACAGAAGTTATGCACGATTCATGTGCCCTTGGCAGTCGGATTGACGTATTACTATGCCGGTTTTTAAGTAATGATTACGTACTTTTCCCTCCTTGTAAATGCTCTGTTAGATTATCCTAAAGGTATACTCATTAACCTTAAAGACAAGAATTTTATCTTACTTCTTGGCTCTGAGTAAAATGAATGATCTATTCTATCACTGCCGCATCTAATTGTATCTGTCATCAATCACTGAAGAGTGTATACTCTTATATTACGGTACTGTTTATGTTGTCCCAGTCAAGAACGATCCTGTTAGATTTTCGGAAGATTAATAAAAGCATACATTCGAAAAATATATTTTAAAACAAGACATTAAAAAACTAAAAAGGCGTATCTTAAAAAGTTTACCCATATTAGAAAAACATTTATTTTGAATTCTACATTTCTTACTGATTGGACTATTTTGACTTGTTAAAATTTGAGTTAAACACATTTTTAAATAGATGCAAAAAATTAAAAAATATTGATATAAAATTTAATATTTGAATACATCGTAAATTATATTACGTTTCACATTTTAATAATATTCGTTTTAATAAAATACCCTAACATTTTTAAATATTGTAGATTGATTCATAAATAAAATATATTTGTTTACTGTTTATTAATGTGCTTATCAAATTATATTTATAAAACAATATGAATGTTCATAGTTTTATGAATATCTTAGATTTAAGTAAAGTCAGAATTAACTTTATTCCTTTGATCCATATTATTATTCTAAAAAAAGTAGAGAAAATAATCGTCAGTTATTTAGTCCATTTACGCATACGTAGTCTCCTGAACAACAAAATCTCTCTCCGTTTCTCATTTTAGTATTTAGTCCAGTACGATAACGTCTCCATGTCAGTACATTTGGGGAAGCAGGGACCCGGAAGGTAATTGCAAAGCCGAGCAGTTCTGGGGAAGAAAATACTAGAAAGCTCTCTTACATCTAGGGATCTCTTCTGTGTAGGGGTGGTACTTAGCTGCTTGTAAGGTTTGTCGGGGGTATTTATGTCGTGGGGACACACGTGCTTGCAGTTCGTCAGAGCATTCACCATGTAATACTTTTAGGACAGGCAGAGGGATGCAACATTTCGTCGGTGGGACAGATGCTGAAACTTAGATGACAGTTCAGGACCTATCAGGTTGGCAACTCTCTTTTGAACCGTGTCCAGGAGCGAGAGGAAAGCAGCAGATGCACCAGCCAAAATATGACAACAATACTCCATACATGAGCGAATGGTGGCCTTTTAGAGGTACAACATACTTTCGGGCGTTAGTAGCTTTCTAGCACGGTAGAGAGAGCCTACCTTCGTTTCAGCGGTCCCGGCAATGCTCCCAATGTAATTGCGTCAACTCATGTTTCCTGTCTCATTAGGCCGAGGTGTTTAAAATAAGTACTTTCAGATAATGAATCTTTGGCCATTGCTATTGGTGGAAGAGGTTTCTTGTAATTATTGAAGGAAACAAGTTTAGTCCTGACAGCATTGAATGTAGTTATCTATTTTTGTCCCACTTCCACTACAGATTGAAGGTCATCCTCTAGTGTTTCTGCCATTTCCTTAGACATGTGTTCATTTGTTTTCCTGTCGTGCCTGTTATAGAGTGTGATGTTATCAGCATATATACCTATCTCAGAGACAATTTTGTCAGGGAGGATATTTTTGAATATTAGAAATAATAAATATCCAAGGATATATCCCTGAGGCACTTCCGCGTTTATATCATATTGTTTAAATGTACGACCGTCGAGAACAACGTGGGTTTTTCTCTTATCTAATATCTCTTATCTAATATAATCTCAGTTTTTTTGTTGTTCAGAAACCGATTGCTTTAAGAAATAAATCATGTTCTATTATTTATAAAGTATTAGATACATTTTATACTAACCAACATTTAAGCAATATTCGAGGATATTTTCTTCAGGAAACAGTGTAATACATAAATCATGTTATACGAAATTCTACTAGTAGATTTGCATATGTGATTAGCCTAAATAAATATGTTTAGAATTATTTTGTAGAAAAAACGTATTATATTAAGGTAGAACCACAACATACATTGATTCATAAAACATTAATTTCAAACATAGTTGGTTCGTTGGCATAATAGTCGCAATCAAAGTCAAACTAACAATTATTTAGCAAAACTTGCAAAACTATAAATGTTTAAATCGTAGTTCCATTGAAGATGTAATCGCCTTTGTTTAATTGACTCAAAATCCATTTTATTATTTATGAAATATTATGCGGATATACTACATTGGAAAAAAGCGAACTTATATTCTAATTATAAGCACGGACACATGTATACAATGCACACACAGATACATGCATACGCACACACATTTATATTCGTATGTATAGAGTAATTATGATTAAACATTAAATAAGTTCACAATTATGATCTTTATTTAATTTGTTACTGTTTTTATTTTTTAATTTAAAATTATTTTCCTTAGTAGACAAACCCCTATATTTTTTCATAAGTGTAGGAGAGTTATATATATATATATATATATATATATATATATATATATATATATATATATATATATATATATATATATAAGCGAGATAAGACACTGACAGAATTCAGATGAAATATCCTGATAGATATTACTTCAAGTAATACTTTCAAGGAGATCCTAGCCAAAAAGGAAAAGCTCAATATTAAAAAATAGAGATTTCGCTATATGGGGTTATCATTTTCACTTTTCGAAATATCAATAAGGAGCAGTATGCTTTCGCTATATGGGAATATCACTTTCTCCCATGGACGATTTTCGGTAAATTTATACAAACACCGTGACAGCGAATTAACCCTAACCCTAACCCTAACCCTAACCCTAAACCCTAACCCTAACCCTAACCCTAAACCCTAACCCTAACCCTAACCCTAACCCTAACGCTGTCACGGTGTTTGTATAATAATACCCGATTTTCTGCCTACCTGGACTTATAACCCCGAACGACATTGGACTCCTTCCGATAATAGACTACCCAGGTTGTATCAACTTCTCTTTTCGTATAATTTTCTCCATATAATTATCCACAACCACTCAAAAACTATTTTCAATAATTGTGCTGAAAAGCAAAATAGCGCCCATTCGCAGCTGAACATTTTGCTAACTGCCTTTCCTTTCCCCTGATGATATAAACCATTGTTGAAAATCCATGGATTAAGGAAATTAAAATAACCCCTTCTGTATATTCTTTTGTCAAGCAATAAATTCTTAAATCGAATATATGTCTCCATATGTTGTTTTTTCAGAATTTAAAATTTAACCACGAAACTTATATATATATATATATATATATATATATATATATATATATATATATATATATATAACTACTTAATTTACTCACATAAAATTAATATACGAAAGTATAAATTCATGCGTAAACTTTAAGTATTTACTTCAATAGTGCTCAATACGTAGGTAGAGCTAGTTAGTAAGTTATAAAATATATATATTTTATAACTTACTGTATCTATATTATAACTTACTATATATATATATATATATATATATATATATATATATATATATATATATATATATATATATATATATATACTTGAAGCCGTCTGGCATTGTCCGGTCGTAAAATACGATAAATATTATATTTTAATTAAGGCAGAATACTGATTTTTTATTAACAGTCATACGGTAAGTATTGAAGGTAACGTTAAAATCTTGAAAATACTAAAGTAAAAAAAAAAACAAACAAAAAAAACACGAAAGGAAACTGAGACATGGGCATGCGAATATTATGTTTTTTTCTAAACAAATACTCGGGCTAAGATCAAAACCGGAACCTTACAACAGTGAGTCAACAACGATAAACTTTAAGCCAGCCTGACATGACCCTTAAAGAGCGTTTTCAAACCTAACATACGGAAGCTGCCTTATGAATGATTCACGCATGCGTATTAGTGAAACAATTTACAAAAAGATAAAAAGCCGATGACCACACGTTCCAATTTTCTTTTTTTATTTTGACCCATAAGCAGGTTTTCTTTTCTGGATAAAAAGTGATTAAAAAGTTTTCTACGTGTCTGAATATCCTTTATACCAAACCTCAATTCTTTAAATAAACCCTCGTTTAGTATATAGGTTAAGAAATGTCATCACACATATTATCACATTTATAGTTATATAGACATATGTTAGTGATTTTACCTTAAATGAGGTTAAACGTTTATGTAGTAAAAGTTGCCCAACAAATTCGCTATTCCATAGTATTGTTATGTCATAAAGTGATGAGAGTTTCGAGAACAATGCAACTTTGTATATAAGTCTGGTTGAGAAAGAAACAGTGAGAATGCCACAGGGAAATCTATTGCAGCTTTAAAGGCGACAAAACAATTTTCTTCGTAGGACAAGAATAAATTGCTTACTTAGTCGTTTTTTTCTCGAAAATCACGCACACACTGTTTTAAGGGAAGAAAGTGAACAGAGCGTGCACGAGAAAATGGGGAAACGAAAAATAGTTGCTATGACAAACAAATGCAGTTATCTGGTCAATAAATTACATTGGTCAAGAAAAGATGTTTGATGTCCAGTATACATGCCATTGTCCAAAATATCGGTTGCTATATAACAGAAATAGCGTACCAGTGTAAGCGAAACAAAAATAAAATGTATTAAAAAACAAATCGCTATAGAATACAATGCCAATTTTAAGAGTTACTTATCAATCTACTTAAGAAAATTCAATCTAGGAATTTCTATTTAATCATTGCAACTAGCGAGACCACCCGTAGGTTAATATATGTTATAGCTAACTATGGAATAGTGTGTATACAGAATTAATTGATAAAAGTACAAGTGAGTATACAGGATTAATGTATAACTGCGCCAAAATTGAATGCACAGAGCACGAAAACAAACATGGCGGCCAGTGTATGCAATTTCCAATATTTCCCTTACTATTCTAGACTGTCGAGGTTAGAATTCTGAACAGAGTTTTACATGTACTCCTGTAATATATTAAAAATGTGTGGTGTTTTTTTTTTTAACTTTGTTCCTTCTAATAATCAACCAATGGAATTCATTTTTTTAACTTTGTTCCTTTAATAATCAACCAATGGAATTCATCCTTGTTTCCCGCCATTACTATCACTGGAACCCGGAAAAATGCGTATATTGTACATTACTTGTAATAGCACAACTGTGGTTTTAATCTAAACTGAAACTAAGTTATTAGATACGGGTGCAGATGCACACATAAATCACTATTTAAATTGCTTTTAACGTAAGGAATATTCAAAAACCTTAGATATCGCATACAATTAACGTTGATGTACACCAATGAACTATATTATGTGGAATAATAAAGTAATAATAAGAAATAATATATCATCATCATCATCATCATCATCGTCGTCGTCGTCGTCGTCGTCGTCATCATCATCATCATCATCACCACCACCACCACCACCACCACCACCACCACCACCATCATCATCATCATCATCATCATAATCATGCAGTCCGGCAATCTTGACGATTACTAGTTCGAGGCTCAGTACTTTTATCTCTCAGTATTGGCATAGTCTCACTCCATCACCACAAGATTTTCCACGTTGGCTCCAAACTTGCTTGCGCAGTTTCGGTGCAGTATCTGTTGCGCGTCAGATAGACACCCTCTGAACCTCCAATGCTCATGCCCAGTGGAGCGAACCCGCGACAATTTGCAGCAGAGGAGGCCGCAGCTGCTGGCCAAAAATAATTTCAGTGTCCGCTACTACACCTTTTTTCTGGATGAGGTTCCATATTCTTTTAAGGAAGAATGCAAGGCAGCAGTGTGATTTGAAGTCAGTCCCCATGTCTTAGCCTTTGGCTATTATAAGGCCCACAAGGCAGTGGTGTTTGATTTTGGGGTTAGTTTTCCCTAGTCTTCACCCAACCAAGTGCACCCATAATACAGTGGGGTAGGGGTTGGTAGTGTGCCAGGACATGTCCACACATCGGTTGGCCATAACGCACTACCGCTGGTGTCCGTACTATAGAGTGACACCCAAAAAACGGGCCCAACTCTAATCAGGCCTCGTTTCTTAGTGTTTTTTTTTCCGAATGAAATGAATCTTGGGTCATAACTAATTTATTATATTGAAAACAGCACATAAAAACACTAGTGTCTTTGGCCCTTTTTTCTCCGTTCTACAGCATATGTTCTAGATGGACTAAATTTAGCTCCATGCATTTCTTGAAGCGCAGCACAAAGTTGTCCATGACGTTCTTACATACCGAATTTGTAATGGCTCTCATCTCCTCCCTGATGGCTTCCTTGAGTTTCGTGATGGTTCTGGGTTTCCCTGCTTAAACTTTGTTCTTAAGATGCCCTTAAGATAGCCCCAAAGAAAAAAAAATCTGGGGGGGGGCTGGTCCGGGTTATGGGGTGCCCACTCAAAATCAGTCTTGAGACTGATCACTCGGCCTCCGAAGTTCTCTTTCAGCCAATCTGGAGACAGGTTTGAGGTGTGAGAACTTGCTCACTCCTGCTGGAACATGGATTTGCTCAGGACCGACGGGTAGATGCTGGAGCTCAGTCGTGAAGGTTTTGAGGACCTCTACATACCGCTACTTGGTGACTGTCACTGCTGCGCCAGATTCTTTGATGAAGATTGGTTCGAGGATGCCTCTGGCCAAGATTGCAGCCCACACCGTACACTCAGGAGAGTGCAGGGGCTTGGTGGCTACTTCATTGGGTCTGGAGGACCCCCAGAAGACATTTGTCTTGGAGTTCGCCTTTCCATCAAGATGGAAGTGGACTTCATATGAGATCCAAAGGAGGCTAAAGAAACTTGGTGTCTCTTCGATCTTCTCGAGCATCTTGATTGCCATAGCCCTCTTCTGCTTCTTTTCTGAAGCTGTAAGGGTCTGCAGCGTTTGTATTCTGTACGGGTAAGCCCTGATATTGTTCACCAGCATTCTCTTGCAAGTCTCACGGGACATACGGAGGGACTGACTTCGCTTACGCACAGAGCGTTTCGAACTCTGCTGGAGAGAATCACTCACTCTTTCGACCAACTCGGCTGTTCGCTTCTTGGGACGTCCTGAGTGGCTTGGACGGTTCTATTTGGCAACGTTGAGGTTCTCCACGGTCCCATACTTCTCGAGGTTGTCCACCCAGTTCTGCATTCTGCTTTTGGATGGACCATTTTCACATTCGAACTCACGCATGAAACTGTCCTGGGTTTTCTTAAACGAGCCTGCCGTAGTAAAATTTAACACAGTGTATTCTTTGTCCCAGCTCCCACTGGGGTCTTGGTGTACTTACAGTCGTTGATTCTTCAATGTCCTGTAAAATAAGGGCAATCGGTGAATAAATAAAGGATATATCACATAAAGTGTACACAGGGTCCGTTTTTTGGGGAGATACTCCAATATCTCCTACAAGTTAAGCCTGGGGCCACAAGGAACCCAGTTACCGTGTGTGGCCAACATGGAGGAACTGTAATAGTCTTGTAGATGGAGATGCTGTGTAATAACAGGGAATACTTATGCATAGCTGCTTCCTTTTCATCGTAAGATAAGCCAGCGGTGTTAGCTGGAAGCGAGAAGGCATGCCTAACACACTAGACGCATCACATCCCCCTGCAGTATCCAAACGCACACACGCTAATATATATACGTCATCGGTAAATGCGTGTTTAAGGTGCTTCGTAAAGTAAACGAATCGCAATTAAAAACAAGTGATGAAAGATGAGGAAATTTGTAAATGATTTAACAAGAACAAGCGGAGAGAAAAGAGAATAGAGGAGATTATAAAAATATGTAGAATGTAAGTGTAACGATTTGTAGCTTGACTGGTTTATGTATTGGCTAATGCATTTTATTACAATCGTTGTAAATAGATATTAAATAGAGTAAAGGTTGGTGAATATGGTCTGAAAATAGTTGTCTTGAAGTGAATAACTTTGTAAATAAAAACAAAAAATTATGATAAACATACGAGTAGAGTTGAGAGAGAGAGGGAGAAAGATTCTCTTTCAACTCTAATTGTATGTTTATCATAATTATGTTTACCATATGTTCCGTGTGTGAGAATATCTAATAAGTAATGTCATAAATTACATTATAATATAGATGAATACATGCGTGGCTTATAATATATATATATATATATATATATATATATATATATATGTATACGTATATATATATATTTATATATATATATATATATATATATATATATATATATATAGAAATAGAAATATATTATAAGACACGTGATGTCCCTCAACAAATAGGTTGTTCCAAAATCGTGATGGGGAGTCGGCTAATTTCAGTTAATGTTTGTAGATGTGATATCTACTGCCTACATCCCAGCAGTAACTATATTAGTTTATAGGACGCGTTGTTTGTCACATCGTCGAATTTAGAACTGGATAAAAATATAAGAATTAAAAAAAATGGAGGCATAGCCAATAGATTGCGCCGTGACCCATATGGTTAGGTCGTCAGTATTGCACACTTCATCCGTGCGACGACCTGGGTACATTCCTATGTTGGAGACCGTCACTGATGAGATGCAGTACATCGAAACCCACTTTGCATCTGGCGCTGTCCGTTATCGATGCAATTGCTCGATTTTATTTAATTCTGGGTTCTAGATTTATCATGAAAAATGTATGTGAACGGGTATTTATATATCTATCTATAATCTCCTCTTAATGTCTAATATATAGACATATATTTATATATCCCCCAAACTCTGGCCTTCATGGGTTAAAACTAAAACTTGCTGCTATGGTTTGTAATGATAAGCTTTAAAATCGACTTTTTGCCGAAGATTTGGCTGGCAAGGGGAAAAGTTAAACTTTGCGTTCTCAAGCAAACTATTCAGCCAATATTTTGTCTAAACATTTGAAATTTTGCATCAAGATTATTCAAACAAGCAGTAAGCTTTATAATAAGTTTTTGGGCGAATATTTGGCCGCAAAGAGGTCAAAGTTGAAAGATGTGACCTTTGCAGACTCTACCAAACTCCTCCGCCAATTTTGGGTCAAAATATTGGAAATTTTACATGTAGGTTACTTGGTCAGTAGTCAAACTTCTAATACATATATACATATGCAGATCAAGTTATGAACAGTAAATAGGTCTCGAGCAACGCCTGTCTGAACTGCTAGTATAGACACACACACACACACACACACACACACACATATATATATATATATATATATATATATATATATATATATATATGTATCTATATACATAGTTATCCACATACAGACAGACAACTACCTCCAGCCAGGATTGAAACCCGACCGCCTTTACGACAGTCAAGGCTCCTAACCATTACGCTTATCGGTGGCTTCTGTGTGAGTCGTGAATTAACGATTTTTTACATCGTCCGCAATACCTAAGCTCGATTTGCTTACACAAAGAGGATCGCTTATATATACATATGCATTTAAAGTCATTATATATATACTAGCAGTTCAGCCCGACTTTGCTCAGGCCCGATATACTGTTAAGAACTTTAAATGCATATATATATATATATACATATTAAAAAGTGTGTATATGTATATTAATGCCTTTCTATGTAAGTTTCCTTAACTACTATAGAGACCGCAGGGGTCAGATTTTCTTTTACTTTTGCGTTATTTTGACCTCTTAACATTTATTGTTTTGGGCTCAAATCAAATTAAAATCTATCCAAGTAACCTACATCTAAAATTTCAAATGTTTAGACTCAAAACTGGCGTAAGAGTTTTGTAAAGTCTGCAAAGGTCAACTATTTCAACTTTGACCTCCTGCAGCCAAAGTGTCGCCCAAAAACTAGTTAAAAGGCTTGCAGAAAGTATGAATAGACTTCATGCAAAATTTCAAATGTTTAGACCAAAAATAGGTTGAATAGTTTGCTATAAATAGTAAAGGTCAAATCTTTGGAACTTTGGTCCCTTGGAAGCCAAATTGTCAACAAAAAATAATACCGATTAAAAAGCTTGCCCTATGTCTGAATACACTTTATGGTAAATTTAAAATGTTTAGACCAACAATTAGCTGACTTATTTGTCAAAGAAAACAGAGATTAAATTTTTGGTACTTTGACCCTAATTGTGCTCCCTTTAATTTGTTGTTTAGGGCTCAAATATAATTATAACGTTGGATCCATGTCCAGGTAACTTACATCTAAAATGTCAAGTGTAATGAGTCCCAAATTGCTGGAGGTGTTTGGTAGAGTTCTCAACGGACAAATCGTTGAAGTTCGACCCCTTTATAGCAAAATTTTTGGACGAAACCCGATTAAAAAATTTTTGCAAATCTCAATACTCCGGATGAGAAGTTTATTTGGTAGGGAAATATACACAGACAGACACACACACAGAGACATTTCCAAATTTTATATATATATATATATATATATATATATATATATATATATATATATATATATATATATATATATATATATATATATATACTAGCAATTCCGCCCGGCTTTTCTCGGGACTGTTCATAACTTTTTATGAATGTGTATATATTAAAAAGTGTGAATATGTACGATAATGGCTTTCTATATAATAGGCCTTCTTAACTACATCAGAAAAAGTTGGTAGAGACCGCAAACGTTAAACCTTTGTTTTGTTTTGCCCCCTTAAAATCTATTGTATGGGCTCAAATTAAATTAAAATGTTTTACCCATATCCAAGTAACCAACATCCAAAATTTCAGGTGTTTCGACCTAAAATTGGCGGAGTAGTTTGGTAGAGTCGTCAAAATTTAAACCTGTAACCGTTGACTTTTCGTCAGCCAAATTCTCGCCTAAAGACTGATTGAAAAACTTGCTGCCTGTCTGAATACCCTTTATGTAAAATTTCAAATATTGATACCAAAAAATTGGTTAATAGATTGCTAGAGACTGCAAAAGTAAAATCTTTTGAACTTTGTCCCGTTGGAAGCAAAATTGTCAGAAGAAAACGATTAGAAAGCTTGCTCTATGTCTGAATACCCTCCATGTAAAATTTCAAATGTTTAGACCAAAGATTGTCTGAGAAATTTGGTAGAGACCGCAGAGGTCAATGTTTTTAAATTACCCCAATTATGACCCCATAACATTTATTTTCTGGGCTCAAATCAAATTATAAAGTTAGATCCCTGTCCAGATAACCTACATCCAAAATGTCAAATCTTTTTACCCAAAATAGGCGGGGGAGTTTTGTAAAGTTCTCAAAAGTCAAACCGTTGAACTTTGTACCCCTTATCCGCCAAATTTCTGGCCGAAAACCAATCAAAAGGTTTATCCCAAATCTCAATACACCTTGTGTCAAATCTCGAGTTGATAGACCAGAAATTGACAGCTATTTGGTAGGAAAGTGTACACAGACAGAAACACACACACACACACACACACACACACACACACACACACACACACACACACTGGCATTCAGCAATTTCCTCTGACGTGTATCTCGTTGTTCAATCGCCTTTCGATAGAAACCGAGGTAGGAATGTGCGTGCGAACTTGGCGCAAGTCTCCCTCATTAGTGAAACATTTATCACAAATGGTTATTATTCATGGAGTAGCAACAATGCGAATCGGACGATAAAAGTTCAGGTAAATAAGGTGAATGTTACAAAATCTACTACATAAATTTCTGTATGCTATTCCTGACCACCTGCGCGACATGCGTTTTGCAGTTGCCATCGAGGATAACCAGACATTTGTCTTTGTGGTGCAATGTGTGTGGTACACCTTTCAGTTGCTGCAATTATAGGTTTCCAGTGAACGTTTGATTCGTTGTTAGCAGTTCATAATGGACCACCTGATGACCGACCAACCAGAGACAAATACTAATATTGCGTGGTTCATAGGCGAACCACTAACGAAGAAAATATTGATTTAGGCATATTAACTCCAAAATGACTTCATACCCAAGGTTCTATAAAGCAATAGTTTTAAAACAATCAACCTATCGGATTTTACAAAAAATAAACACGCACACACACACATTGAAAACTTAAACAGTCATTAAAAAAAAAGAAAAATAAGTAACAGGATTTATACTGAACTTACTTTAGGCAATATTAATTTAAAAAGGAAAGCATGGATTCTAAAACGGAAAAGCTGTATGTTTATTCGTTAACGCTAAATAAACATTACGTTGTCTTATTAATTAGAAAGAGAACATCATTTGTTATTGATATAAAATAAGATATAAAACATACAATAAAGTAAGAAAGTTCCATTTAGAGTGAAACTGAGGGCTATTCAATAAAAAAATGAATTTTGCATGTTAAATTATGGAAGACTATTAAATGCTGCAAAACCTGAATTATATATCTTCTATACTCCTATAAATTCGTTTTTCTTTTGCGTGTATTGATGTCCATATTAAAGCCCCTCTTTTCTATTTACTTAAAAAAATACATTTTTCTTATATATGGATTGTGGAATTTCATTCGCTAGTAAAATATCTAGCTAATTTGCATAATGTTTTAAATACTCATATTAATTAATTCCCTATTAATTTTTTTCGGTTTTCTTATGGGATGATCATCTTTAGTTTACTATTACGCGTAATTATATTCATGCAGATAATCTACATGATTTATACTTGCGTTTATATTTGCGTAAAAAGTTTATAGTAAAAACAAAATTGTTTCCAAATATATTTATAGATATGCACATATTTTTGTTGAACAAATTTTGCCTAACAAACTCCTCCTAACGTTTATGGTTTACGGACATGAAACTTCATATATAAGGTATTAGAATCCATACAAAACTTTATATTTGAGTTTTAGCCGGGAAAAATCGGTGCAAAAGTGTGAACATTAAAAAATATGAACGCCGGCATTACGAATGCATAACTTAGTAACTATTGGTTCATGTTTTAATTTTTAGCCTTGGAGTATACATGCTTTCATAGCCCAGTCATTTCGACAGAGGAAAAATAAATCGTGAGCTGTACGTTTTGGTTTCGATTCTCGGTGGTGGTGTATGAGCTTTTTTTAAAATACTTTTTAAATCATTACAATATATTGCATCCAATCTATCTACCTATCTACCTATCTATGAAAGTGGAAATGCCCATCTATCTTTTCTCTATGGACATTAAAGAAGACTATTTTACAGAAAGGCATTACTTTACATAGTCATACTTTTAATATATACATATGCACATAACCTTATGAACAGTACGGGCGAAACTGCTAGTTATTAGATAAAGAAAAAAATCAAACGATAATTGTTTTTATATAAAAACAAACGACAAATAATAAAACCATTTACCGTATTCAGTGAAATTATATTTATTTGTGAACATTTTGATTTTAATGCATTCAAATATTTAGATACTCATCTTGCAGTAAGAATACAGATGACAGGATTAATTTTAATATGGAAATTGCATATTGTTTCTATTAAAACCTGTAGAGTACACAGTTTATACTGATTTAAACTTATTTAATATTAATTGCGAAACAATGTCCCGTAAAGATACATTTTATTTCCTTAGGGATTTAATATATGCAAATCCATTTATTATTTACTAATAATTATATTAAAAACAAAAGATTGGATTTTTACGAAAACACAACTTTATTCAGTATAAAATAATAAAAAAAAGATTTATAAAATGACGTAGACCATTACGTAATTGCATATAACATGGAAAAGAAATCCAGAACAAAAAATTGAATAAACAAAGAAAAAACATACAAAAATAACACTGACAGCATATCAATTGATAGAAACGTAACCGAACAATATATAATGTTTAAAATGAAAACAATTTAAATTCAGGAAATAATTTAAATCAAAATTTACTGGAGCAGAAGTCGATGCCTCCGTTCAGTCTCGGAAGATGAAAGGATGCCCCTTGTAGAGGTAGCTGCGCGTCTAAATCGTGTGGCTAGTGTTGCGCAATTTTTAACCACACTTCTAATGAATCGGCACTGTTTGAGCCCAGTTTCAAGGAGAAGTCCAGGACGACTGAAAACAATGCCAGGATAAAGAGAGAGCACATACAGCACCTGGAAGTCTCAAATGGTCATCCATTTCGTACTGACCAGATTCAACGTTGCTTAACTTCGGTGATCAGGCGAAAACCGGCGCGTGAACCTGATTAGCGCATTGAGCAGAAAGAGTTCTTTTTAAAACTAAACATAAAGTACCACCGGCGAGATATATCTAATAATAAATGTATAAATTATAACGCTATTATTTCAGCACGTTCCATTTTTTTGTATAAATAATATAAACCCTATAGAAGTAATAAATTAAATGATTGTTATAAAATTTCTTACAGAAAAATAAAAGTTATTTAGAAATAAATGCATAAACATGTTTCTTGAAAATATGGTTGTGTTTTTACTTCTATATTTGAACGAAAATGAACAGTATTTCTTTTTTTTTTAAATATTATTATAGAAAAAAATCTTCCAGAAAGAATAAACTTAGAACTAAATTCATCTGCGTATAATTGTTTTGTAATAATTAAAAATACACTTTTTTGTTTCGATAAAAAATGTTAATATATGTTTTTCTAACAAAAATATATTAAATTATTTCCAGTGATTTTTGAAATATGATACCGTCATGACGAGTGAATATATCATAAATATTTTTCTGTAGTTTGTTTTTTATATAAATCATATTCTAAATAAATACCGAATTTTGTAGTTTTTAACGCGTAGAGTTAACGTGACAATGTAGTTTTCGCTTGAAAACAACTTAAACTGTATAAAGGGGGTCACCAAATAATGCTCTTAATGACATTTTTATGAATATAGGTAAAAGATAATATCCATATTATTTAGCAAACTTTAAATGTAAAAAATTTAGTTTGAATTGGTGTTCGAATGTCGTAATTAATAGATTAAAAATGTATGAATGAGTCTAATCAAAAATCAACAATTACAAAATAAAAGTGACATTTTGACATATTTAAGAAAGCAATTAAGAAAGTAATTTCCATAAAATTTGGAGCATTTTCATTATGGCGTCATATTCGTGAAACTAAATCGGCCGTAGTGAAATACACACATTTATTAATTTATTGGCCAACCTTCCATAACACATAATTTCACATCGATCAAGAAAGTGGTTGTCAATATATTTTGTGAGAATGTTTACTTGACAGAAATCAATGAATTTTCTGTCGGTCATTAAATTTAGAAAATGAACTTTTATTGCTGACCTACATTGGATTTGATTGATTATTCAGATTAAAGATTTTGACAATGATAAACGACGTCTCAAACATTATGTTCTACATGATATCGCCGGAATAATAACTGCTTTTTCTCTTGTGCAAAACTGTTTCCGATGCACCACTTAATAAAATTAATCTACATATAATTTACATACCCCTACTACAACTTAAAAGAACCCGAATATGCAATTACTTGCGCAACAATTACACAACGTGCGGAAAATATACCGATTAAAGAAAATTAAACTGTTTCAGTATTAAGCTCTGGAGTGTTCTTAGTTTGAACGTGCTTTAGTGAGTTACATTTGGATTATTATTGGGCCGATCCGAGGAGCCATGGTTTATTTTCAGGCTTAAGAAACATTTAATTGTCAAGCAAGAGTTGCGCAATCGTTAGCAAATTCGCTTCTCAATTTACACATGATGTCAGCGGACTCGAATAATCTAGGACAACTGGGAACAATTCTCAGAGATACGCGAACACGCACAATATTCGGTATATTTGAATGGTCACTCGTTTTCTCGAACCCATCTGTATGCCCGACATGACGGATAATATGCAAGTCTCCTACACGTTTTTCTTACAACTTGATTAGAATTGTTCCCATCGTTCCTTTTGTCACGCCTGGGATAGTTCGACCATTCGGTTGTTTCAGTTTAGACAAAAAAACAAAATGTATTAAGTCCTCAGATTTACCTTTCCAGCGTACAGTAAATCGATACTCTATGGCTGATTAGGATAACTTCCATACCCTTATATCTGATATAACCCATCTCTCTCTCTCTCTCTCTCTCTCTCTATATATATATATATATATATATAAATATATATATATATATGTATGTATATATATGTGTGTGTGTGTGTGTGTGCTTAAACTAAGCACGTGGGCGTGGTACTCTACAAAATACCTTGTTATCATTATTCACAAAAGACATTGCTTTTTACGGAATAGATGGACTGGAGTAAAAGCTTACTTCGGGCCTGCTAGTAACTACTGTAAAATAGTATGAAACTGCGAGAAAGCTGTATGCTCAATAAATAGTCCCAATAGCTGAGCAACTACTTGGTTGCCACCAGTCTTGGCAAATAACATCGTCTGTATTACAATCGTCATAAATAGACCTGAGATAATATCGTCAGCATCCGACAAAGTCAAACTTTTTTCTATGAACTTTGCAGTAAATTGTACGACTTGCTATAATAATCGCCTACTCTCCGTATTTCTTCCTGTTACTGAAAATACGCTATGAGATATACAAACATCTGTGCGTAATTTTTCCAAGCTAATCAAACACGTCTATTAACGACCTGACCCTTACGGCATTCTAATTAAAATGCTACAAAAGCTTCAACCAGCACTAGATCCCACGCTACTAAAATGTTTAAACGTTGTCTTAAGAAAAAAATGCTTCAAAATACCCTGGAAAACTTTATAAATCTGCCCGTATTTAAGAATTTCGAAGATCGATCATCTCCCTTTTAGTGCAAACCAACGAGTCTCCTGTGCATAATGAGTCAGTTGCTGGTACGTGTGTTACCACCTCTGAAAAACAAACCTACCTAGTGATAGACAAAATGGTTTCCTTTCTGAGAGATCGACAGCTGTTGTTCTAACTAGAATGTAACACAGAATTAGTTACTCTATCGACAACTGCTTCGTTTAAAGAGCAATAGCTCTTTACATACCAAAGGCTTTTAATAGAGTATTGATTAAACATCAACTTCACAAGATTGTCAGCTAAAGAAATACTTGGAAATATTTAGCAGTTACTAAATTATTTCCCTGATAAGTTTATAAGAATAGTGGTTGATGGCCAAAAGTCAGATAATCATTGGATAAACGGGGTGTCCCTCAGAGGTCAACTTTCGGAACAATTATCTTCTTTATTTTAACCAGTAGTCTCCTAAATTACATTCTAAGATAATTCCTAGATATTTATGCAGACGATTCTACCAAGTAATACTTGTGATTCTTTCTCTTCTGATTTTGAGCACGTGCGGCCATGGGGGAAAAGTTTCTGGTTAATTTTAATTCATCTAAAACCAAGCAACTCTCTTTCCATTCTCTTTCAATCATTAACAGTCTAAATCCCATCTGACCCTATTTGAAATAGATATCTCCCGTCTCGCGGAAGCACTAAGCTTCTTAGTCTGATCTTCATTCCTGACCTAAAACGTTTCACATTCATGTAATACTTTGTGAAGATCGCCGAAAAATAGTTGAGTTATTCTACCACTCCACTAGGTCACTCACTGCAAATGCAATACATTACCTGCATAAGAGCAGAGTATGCCCTAGGAGTGAGTACTGTTTTCACATCGGGGTAGGGGATGCTTGGATCGTTTTATCTTGCTTTGACAGAGTTCACATTCGACTTCGAAACCTAGTGAGTGATTTTTCTCTTCTCTTCAACATCTCTTCAACAGAAGAGGCATTGGGGGCATATTTCTCCTCTATCCTTATTTTCATGGTAAGTGCTCGGCTGAGCTCCAATCTATAGCATCCGCTTGTCAGAGTTTCACTAAAAACACTAATCTCGCTAAAATATCTATCAATAATTTTCCCCACTCACAATCTGTGGGTAAATCAAAACGTCGATTCTATGAACTAAGCTTCTTTTCTCAGAACTGCTCGACTGTGGACCTTTGTTCCGATGGTTTACGTTCCAAGTGAATACAATACATTCGTCTTCACGTCCAATATAAACAGTTTCCTCAAACATTATATTATCCCAAATTACCACGACTAACGACTACTAAGCTGCACTTATTAACGCTTATTGTCTTCATGCATTGATAAGCGGTGTCTCTCTCTCTTAAAATAATTACTACTCATCGTTATTTCCATGGCAGGTGCTCGTCCGAGCTCCAATCCCTAGTCCCCCCTCGCCAATCTTTCACGAGAAACACCCGCCTGGCTGAAACTACTGTTAATAATTTCCCCCAGTCTTTATATGTGCCTAAATCCAAACGTAGATTCTATGAGCAAAGCTTTTTTCTTAGAACTGCACCCAGTGGAACTCTCTGCCGCTTGCCTGTTTCCCACCTGAATACAACTTGGACGTCTTCAAGTCCAACATAAACAAACTCCTGACAAACCGCCCCCAATACTAATGATTACTACAATACTATTTCATTGATTACTGTACACGGAATAACCCTTATCCTTGAGAGACCTTCGGGCCTTGATAACTGGTGACCCCCATGTAAAAAAAACCCAACATTTATTAACTCCTGTAATTTAATGAGAAACAGTGTGTCGACATGCCTTTGCCATTATAATACTTGACTTTTAATTCAGCAGTTTGCCGTACTCCCTAAAACACATCTACATAGACACTTGCGAAATCTAGTAAATAAATTTATATTTATATAAATAAATAAATAAATTCATACGTCTTTTCTTCTATTTAACCAAGGTATTTTGTGACCCTCTTAAACCATGTGTGGATTTTATCCAGTTTTAATAAATGATAACGTATGACTGTTTATTACGAGGGAATTTCAATGGCAAAATTTATATTTATTTTTGTACGATTCGGTTGATTCAATAAATTTATAATCGTTTTCGTGCACACATAAACAATCAGGAATAGACACGCGCGTAGATTCCCCCCCACACACATATATAAATATATATTTATATATAATATATATAATTATATATTATAATATATATATATATATATATATATATATATATATATATATAATTATTATTTATCGTAGAAGATCGAACATAAAAATAATATGATATAAAAGCAGGTGTACCTCAGGGATGTATCCTTGTAGTTCCTTTGCAATCCCTGATGTTCATAAATGACCTCCCTGATACAATTGTCTCTTAGATGGGTATATTGGCTGACAACACCATGCTCTATAAGTTATACTAAGTGGGAAACTAATAAATATTTATCTAAGACAATGGCGAAAACCCTAGAGGACCTTCAGTCTGTAGTGGAATAAGGATAAACATGGATGTTGCATTCAATGTTGCCAAAGCTTAGCTTATTCCCATTTATTAATTACAAAAACACTTTTCAACCACTTATAGCAACTGCTAATGATACAATACGTGAAAGTACTTCTTCAAACTCCTCGGCTTAACGGTAAATGAAACGTGAGTTGAAACATGTACATTCAGGGTATAGCCAGGGCGGCTGCAAGGAAAGTGGTCTCTCTCTACTGTGCTAGAAAATCACACTTAAGAGTCTCTTGTACATTTACGTGTCCACCATTCGCTCATGTATGGAGTATTTTTGTTATAATCGGGCTGGTGAATCTGCTACAAGTCTCTCATTCCTTGACATCTACATACCCATCTCCGAAACAATTTTATCAGGGAAGTCATTTATGAATATCAGGAATAATAAAGGTCCAAGGATATACCCCTGCGGTACTCCCGCATTTATGTACGACCGTCGAGGACAACTTGGATTTTTCTCTTACTTAAGAAGGATTCAATTACATTATGTATTCTTCCAGTGATACCATATAATCTAATTTTTCTTAGAAGACCATCGTGCCATACCCTGTCAAAAGCCTTATATATATCAAGGGCTACCGCTCTACCCTGCCCCTTTTGGCAGTTCAGAGATTACAGTTAAGGTGTATGCTGTTGAACGGGCTTGCCTGCATCCATATTGTTTGTCACTCAGGAGTTTAGCAGCTGTTAGGTTCTTGACTAGGGCTTGATTAACTAAGCACTCAAATATTTTGGCGAATAGCGAGAGGAGGCTAATGGGGCGATAATTTAGTCGGTCAGTTCTTTCACCAGAATTATTGAAAACTGGTACCACAGAAGGGGGTTTCAAGCAGTCCGGAAAGCAAGATTCGTTAAGGCATTTATTATAAAGTTTGGAGAGAACTGGAGCAACCTCGGCAGAGCATTTCTTTAATAGCACAGCCGGGATGAGATCGGGTCAACATGCTTTTGATGTGTCTGGGTTTTTTATGATACCATGTACCTTAGAAGAGGAGATTTCCAAATCGTCTAGTGTGGCGTCTGTCCGCAAAGGAAAGTCAGGGAGGGAGTCGTGTGCCGGGTCCAGTGTGAAGTTTGAGGCAAACCGATTGGAAAGCAAATTAGCATTTTCAGTTGCCGTGCAAGCAACCTCACGATAGTGGGGGAATCGTTGACTGCCCATTATTTACTACGCTGTTGTAGATTTTCCAAAATCACGGGTTCCTAATTTATATGCTTTGGTGCGTTTTCTGGTGGTTTCAGAGTAATCTGTCCTAGCTGTCGCTATTACTCTCTTACAATTATATATATACATACATATATATATATATATATATATATATATATAATTGTAAGATAGTAATATATATATAAATATATATATATATATATATATATATATATATATATATATATATAAATGATCTAGATTTTCCACTTATGCCAATCCTAAAAATCGCTGAATCTCAAAAGAATTTTATAGAAAAAAATGTTATTAAAATTTAGTATAACGTTATACATATATGGTACACGTGCAGCTTTCGAACCGAGCGTATCTAATAAATGCCGGAGTATCCCGAACATCACCGATAATCAAATCATAACAACGACACGAAACATAAAAATAGTGAAATATTTAAAGTAGTAAAAAAACAAAATAACGACCAACTGCAATTTTGTTTTATTATTAATTTAATGGTTTATATCAAACATATTTTCATGCAATGAAGTCAGGAGTTTATAGTAATGATTTTTTCTAGTATTTTTATTTTCATTTTTGTTAGCTATTGTTTAGTTTTTTTTCTTAATTTAAAACAAATTATGCATGTTTTGTTTTGATATTCAAAGATTTTTCCAACGATCTGAAAACATTCTTGTCATTATTTATGTATGTTATTTTTGTTTTGTTATAAATTTTTTTTTGTTCATTTTTTTCGAACAAAATCACAAGATTTTAAAGATAGTTAAATATGTAACACTTTTTTCTTATTGTCAAAGAAAAATGTGAGTGGTAATTTTCATGTTTTCCATATGGCAATAGTTTTAATATTGTTTAGTTTCGATTGTTTTCTTCTAATATTTATATGAAAGTCGTTTGCCCGATGTCGCGTATTATGATTTGCTGATCGGCGTCTTACGTAACATTATAGGCTAACTCGAGCAGTTGATATCATAATCCGGGCAAACGAAGTGAACACTTACGTAGGTGCGGTTAAAAATTTAGAGAATTATCATATATATATTAATGGTTACATAAGGCCAAAGACGAGGCAACGAAGCAAAGAAGAAATACCTCAGACAAAAATCATTCCAAAGTAGCAAAATGGAAGATTGCTCGCCAGGGCAATATATATACAAATGTAAGCAAATTTGGGAATACTTTATTGGTTTGAAATATAGGTTCTTTTTTACCATCATAAATTTTTAACAATAGAATAGTATTATAATCGTCAAAAAGCCTGCAAATCTTAACGTAGTTTTATCCCATGGGACTTAAGATAGCATTTTAATATTAAATTTGGCTACGCGTATATATATATATATATATATATATATATATATACACATATGTACATATATATATACATATGTATATACATATATATATATATATATATATATATATATATATATATATATATATATATATAAGGAAAAGACAAAGTTAAATTACACAAAAAGATTTATCCGGATAATGTGAAGCTCAACGAACCTTGCGCTAGATGCCGTATCTTCCCCATGCTACCTAGCACATTCTCTACTCTTCTTATGAGAAGCATTAGGTTTCGAAATGCCCTGGCATAAAGAGTCCCTTCTGTCCCCAAATTTTGCCTTTATTCCATTATTAAATAAATGATCCATTCTATATGTACCAATATATAGTTTTGTTTCTTCATTTCATACTCTTGTTGTCCTACTATATACACGTATATATATACATATATATAAATATATATATATATATATATATATATATATATATATATACCACCTTTTCGGAAATTTTATAAGTTCCAAATATCAGTGATTACTGAACAGCATTTAAACAAATGCAGGCTGGGTAGAAAAGTAATTGGTTGAATTGTGTAGTAGGGTATGTAAACTTTGCCCTTAATCCCCCACAGCCTGTTTTTAGTACTTTTTTACAACCATAAAATGTTTCAATCTTAGTCATTTGTTTTCCTAGTTTAGCATATGAATTACACAACATCTGACCTTGTTGGAGGGAGAGACTAAAACTTGCTGCTCTTATTTCAAATGATTTGAAATAAAGGGAAGACGTGATTGCAAATATTTCTCATATTTTATGTTCTTCCCTCTTTGGTTTTCATACATAAAATAAATTTCACAGTTCTATTGATTATTTGATACTTACGATATTCATAATCGTACACTATCTCAAAAAGGTTTCCGTCTTGCTGTTATTTAAGATAAATCAAAGCCATAGTATATAGTTTTAATCTCCCTTCCATACAAAGCAAGAAGTGTTCGGGAATATATATATATATATATATACATATATATATATATATATATATATACGTTTTATTTTTTATTACAGCATCTTTCTGTTAAGTTACATTATTGTTTCGGCTACACGGCCGTTTTTTTGGCCATCTGTAGCGTCCTCAGACTTTTACAGGTTTTTTGTAAAGTCTGAGGATGCTACAGACGGGCAAAAAAAAAAAAAACGGCCGCGTAGCCGAAACAATAATGTAACTTAACAGAAAGATAAGGTAATAAAAACAAAACGCATATTTGCTCTACAACAGTATTGAGCACTTTCTTCAGTTTTTATTAATTACCATCTCCACTATATATATATATATATATATATATATATATATATATATATATATATATATGGCATATTAATTATGTGTGTAAATATATATATTTATGTGTGTCTGTATGCGCGTGTGTGTATGGTGGTTTAGATGTGCATTATATATATATATATATATATATATATATATATATATATATATATATATATATATATATATACCCCAAAAAACCTCTGGCCTTGATGGAAGGGAGACAAAAACTTGCTGCTATGGTTTCACATGATGTGCAATAACAGCACGGATGGACTTGATTCCAAATATTTCTCATGGTAAATCTCTCTTCCTTTGGAAATAGGTTTCGATTATGAATATCTCTAGCATCAAATAATCATTATATACTGTGAAATTGACTTCATGTATGAAAACATAAGAGAGGCAGTATAAGACATTGGAAATATTTGAAATCATGTCTCCCCTTGCTGTTATTTCATATCATTTGAAACCATAGCAGCAATATTTTTTCTCATCTTCATCAAAGCCAGAGGTTTTGGGGAAATAGTGTTTTTGTAATTTATATAATATAATCCATAGGAACACAAATGACTATAATTGAAATATCGGTAAAGATTTAGTATCATCTCGCTCTCGAAAAAACCCTTTAAAATGTCCACTCTTATAAGGTTTCAAGGTAGCTAAAAGTGAAAATAAGTTTAAAATTCCAGAAAATGAGTAGTTTCCAATATATTAAGAAATAATAGTTTTAGAATGAGGGATATAACTTTTCGTTATTAATTTAACGTGTAATGAACACCCACTTTATAGCTACAATTTTTCAGTTTCTGTTATTTTTTAAAGATGTTATGCTTATTTTGTAATTGTGGCCTCGTAGACTAACAAAAGCCTACCTTCAAACGTATTTACATAAGTTTTCAGGTGTGCTTTAAACTAATATCGCGTTTAAATTTCCTGCCAATAAGTATGCTTCCAGTCATAAGGCAATGTCATTCTTTATATTATAAGTGGTGACTTTTGTTGTACGTGCAAGTGCGCATATTTATAATTAATACACGGAAATTTTCTTATTTGCGGAAAATTTAAATGTAATATTCATTTTCAGCACATTCAGACAACATATAGAAAACGCATGTTTCATGTAGATCTTGCGTTGATCTACCAGACCATAAAAAACAATTCCACAAAACTTAAAAGACGCCCCACCCCTCCAAGAAAAGGTGGCCATAAAGTGGGTGTTGCTTTTACGTTATATTAATATAGAAAAGTGATCACCCACCTTTTGAAACTATAATTCGTTTATATCTGCAAAGCTACGCGTTTCCTGTAATTGTATACGTTATTTTCGTTTTAAGTACCATCAGAAATATGTAGTGATAATTTTAAAGGATTTTGTGGAAAGATACTGCACTTTTATCGAAACAATTTATGACTGTGAAAAAGTGCCAAATATAGGCTCTTGATTATTGATGACCCCCTTAATGTATAAGGTTTACAGCAAATGTCCTAAAGCCCGCTACATAATTGAGCTCGTTAGCTTTCCAAACAGCTTCTATTTGTTAAATTCTGATCATTAACCCCTGAGATTTCGAACTTACAATATTGTCAAAATATAGTGGTACTTATATCATATCTTTCTATCTTTCCCTCTCTTTGTCTCTCTGTCATATATATATATATATATATATATATATATATATATATATATATATATATATATATATATATATATATATATTATATAGCTTTAAGTAAAAGAGAAAAGAGAAAGATCAATTCCACAAAAGGAGACTTATCCGGATAATGCCAAGCTCAACAATAATTATTGGAGCTTATACAATAGGACAACAAGAGAATGAAATGAAGACACGAAACTATATATAGGTAGATATAGAATGTATCATTTATTGAATAATGGAATACAGGCAAAATTTGGGGGATAGAAGGGACTCTTTATGCCAGGGCATTTCGAAGCCTTACGCTTCTCATCAGAAGAGCAGAGAAGGTGCTAGGTAGTATGGTGGGGATGCGGCGTCTAGCGTAAGGTTCGTTAGGGATGAAAAAGATATATATAATTGAGTGTTGGGGGAAGCTATAATGAATTCGAAATAAATAAGGAGAAGCTTATTATATATAGTATGATATATAAGAATATAAATTGTCTTTAACATAGTATTGTGATTATAGGGGTATATGTGTTATGGTTGAATAGGGGGTGTATTGCTGCTGTGTGGTAATTTATTTTAATGGTTTATGGGGTGTGCATTTTCTATGGAGCGGGTAATTTTTAATTAATTTGGTGGGGTGTAGGGTTATGTAAGTTTGTAAAACTGAGAGATAATATGCTTCAATATATTTATAGGTTTCTACTGTTATGATATATAGAGCATGATCATAAGGGGCGGTTGGAGATTAGGGTGGCAATGACTATGAGTGCGTATAACTTGATGTAAAAGGTTAAGGATACATATTGATGTTAAAATGGGGGAGTAAGGGAACCATAGCTTAACCTTTTACATCAAGTTATACGCACTCATAGTCATTGCCACCCTAATCTCAAACCGCCCCCTTATGATCATACTCCATATATCATAACAGATTAATGAAAATTACCCGCTCCATAGAAAATAGACACCCCATAAACCGTTAAAATAAATGACCATACAGCAGCAATACACCCTCTATTCAACCATAACTCATATACCTCTATAATCACAATACTATGTTAAAGACAATTTATATTCTTATATATCATACTATATATAATAAGCTTCTACTTATTTATTTAGAATTCATTACAGCTTTCCCCAACACTCTATAATTCCTCTTAATCTTTTTCATCCCTAACGAACCTTACGCTAGACGGCGTATCCCCACCATGCTACCTAGCACCTTCTCTACTCTTCTGATGAGAAACGTTAGGCTTCGAAATTCCCTGGCATAAATAGTCCCTTCTACCCCCCAAATTTTGCCTGTATTCCATTTTTCAATAAATGATACATTCTATATCTACCTATATATAGTTTTGTGTCTTCATTTCATTCTCTTGTTGTCCTATTGTATAAGCTCCAATAATTATTGTTGAGCTTGGCATTATCCGGATAAGTCTCCTTTTGTGGAATTGATCTTTCTCTTTTCTCTTTTACTTAAAGCTATATATATATATATATATATATATATATATATATATATATATATGTGTGTGTGTGTGTGTGTGTGTGTGTGTGTATGTATGTATGTATACAAAATGATTTAAATAACTTTACAGATATTTGTACAGGCATTTAAAATTGTTGTAGACCCTTGACAATTCGGTATCTTATTGCTATACATTTTTCAGATTACGGACCAATGTTTATGATTTCAGGTTCAAATGAATAGCTTTTTTTTATTGCATTTTCACCCCAAACAAGACACATTGCCACTTTGTTGTAGAGGGCTACTATCAGGGACATAAACATCAGGGGTAGTGTAGGAAGTTTGGCAATAAGATGTCGGTTCACGTTACACTTGAACTTCAGTCGGGGAAGCAGGGACCTGGAAGGGAATTCCAAAGTATAGCTGTTCTGCGGAAGAAACTACTGGAGTAGAAGTCTCTGTTGAATCTAGGGATCTCTACGGTGAAGGGGTGGGATTAAGTTGCTTGTCGAGTTTGTCGAGGGTATTAACGTCGAGGGGGGCAGAAGTGCTTGCAGTTCGTCGGAGCATTTACTGTTAAAGTATTTGCTACAGCAAGAATTGAAATACATCCTACTAAATCCTGATTATCAATGTTTGTGAATTTCTGAAATGCACTCTGGACGAGAGGACACTTTATAAGAATGGTATGCAATAAAAATCTGTTTCATACTTGGAAAAACATAAATATATGGGATGTTTCAGGCTGCTTTTGGACTAGTTGGCTTGAATTAAACATCTGTTTTTGAGTAGCATAATAGATACAATGAAGACAGGGAGTCTGTGAGGGATGATGAGAAGTGTAGCAGGATTAAGGATGGTTGTTTTGCATGGATGTTTTCTTTTACAGCATATCAACCCTTTTTCGGTGTCGAATCCACGTATTTAAAAAAAATGTCTCTATTTTGCATACAGTTTTTTTTGTAAAAGATTTTTATTATTATAACTCTTTTCATCTTCAATCGCTAGTTTGTAGTGTTTGGTTTCGTTGATTTATATTGAATTTTATCATTTTTGTTCCCTGTCCTGCAGTATATGAATGAGTTTTGAAATGAGAGAGGGAAAAGTCTTAATGTTTGGTACATTTTAAGTTAGGAAAGGGGGAAATGGGGAGAAGGTTATTGAGGTTAAGTTGGGTTGTTGTTTTTGTTTTTTTTATTTTTGCAGAACATAATTAAGTTTTGCAAAAAGAAGTAGAAACCCAAAAAACTTAGACGCTGTCGTTATGAGACAACTGAGGAGATGAAAGAGGCGGTGACGAGGGTCATTTATATGCTCTAACAAGATGACTTCCATGATGATGTCAGAAGTTGTTTCTTTGATACAAGATGGGTATTGAAGCTGAAGGATATTACTCCGAAGGGACTAGGATTTCGCTTGTGTACTATCAATAAAAGTGCTTATACAAAAACCGTCTGGAGACATATTGAAGCATATCAAATGTGTGTAAATATATATATATATTTTTTTTATTTTTATTTTTTTTTAATTCAATTTTCACCAAAAACAAGGCAAAGTGCAACTTTAAAGCAGGGGGCTACTATCAGGGACTTAATTAGCGGGGTCATTATGAAGGGAGATGAGTAGAAAGATGTTTGTTAACATTACACTTGAACTTCTGCATATCATTGCAGTTGGGAAAGCAGAATCCCGGAAGGGAGTTCCAAAGACCCGCAGTTCTGGGGAAGAAACTATTGGAGTAAAAGGCTTTCTTGCACCTAGGGATCTCTACTGTAAAGGGATGAGACTTAGTAGCTTGTCGGGTTTGTCGGGGGTAGTTACGTCGGGGAGGTACAAGTGTTTGCAGTTCGTCAGAGCATTCACCATTAAAGTATTTGTAGAATAGGCAGAGGGATGCAACATCTCGTCGATGGGACAGAGGCTGAAGCCTAGATGACAGTTCAGGACCTATCAGGTTGGCGACTCTCTTTTGAACCCTGTCTAGAAGCGAGAGACAAGCAGCAGATGCTCCAGCCCAGATGTGACAACAGTACTCCATACATGAGTGAATGGTTGCCTTATAGAGGTATAGGATACTGTCAGGCGTAAGTAGTTTTCTAGCACGGTAGAGGGAGCCAACCTTCCTTGCAGCAGCCTTGGCAATGCTCTCAATGTATCTATTCCAGTTCATATTCCCTGTGAACGTTAGGCCGAGGAGTTTAAAAGAAGTACTTTCAGGTAATGTGTTCTTGGCCATTGCTATTGGTGGTAGAGAAGGTTTCTTGTAGTTATTGAAGGAAACAAGCTTAGTCTTAGCAGCATTGAATGTGACCAACAATTTTTGTCCCCATTCCACTACGGATTGGAGGTCATCCTCTAGTGTTTCTGCCATTTCCTTGGATATGTGTTCATTTGTTTTCCCCTCATATCTGTTATAGAGAGTGGTGTCATCGGCAAATATACCCATCTCCGAAACAATTTTATCGGGGAGGTCGTTTATGAATATCAGGAATAATAGAGGTCCAATGATAGACCCCTGAGGTACTCCCGCATTTATGTCATAATGTTTGGATGTACGACCGTCGAGGACAACTTAGATTTTTCTATTACTTAAGAAGGATTTAATTACATTATGAATTCTTCCAGTGCTTCCATATGATCTAATTTTCCTTAGAAAACCATCGTGCCATACCCTGTCAAAAGCCTTAGATATATCGAGGGCCACCGCTCTGTTTTATCCAATGAACGGCATATACGTTCAGAAACTACAGTTAAGATATCTGCTGTTGAACGGGCTTGCCTGAATACATATTGTTTGTCAGTCAGGAGTTAAGCAGCTGTTAGGTGCTGGACTAGGGCTTGATTAACTAAGGACTCAAATATTTTGGCGAACAGCGGGAGGAGGCTAATGGGGCGATAATTTAGTGGGTCAGTTCTTTCACCAGAATTCTTGAAGACTGGTACCACAATGTTATTGATAATTTAAAAATCAAATTATAATAAAATTAAAAATCCGTTTCATAAGAAGGAACAACAAAATCAATAATTTGTACGATCGTTTCGGAAAACAGTGTTTTTATTGTGGTAGACATCAAGTTACGGACAATAATTTTTACATATAGTGTTTTTAACAAACAAAGTTTCCTCATCAGCAAATATTGGGAAGGGTTTTTATTATATGTAAAAGACACCATAAATAAACCTAGCATTAAAAGTAAGGCAGATGTATCTGGAAAAAATAAAATAAAGGTATGGATTTAACTTGATAAGAAATTTAATATGGGTTAAAGATAGAAATAAAATAGCGTAAAATTCTAAATATAAAGTTGGTTTAAGTACAATATTATAATAGTATTTTTCGATTAAACTCATAGACACATACACATATATATATATACATACATGTATACACACATATACACATATATATACATATACACATACACACATATACATAAAGACATATATATATATATAAATATAAATAGATACATATATACATATACATACATATACATATATGCATAAAAATATACATACAAATATTTACCTTTTAATTTTTCGCCTTTTGAAATCAGGAACTATGGTTAAAGAACTCATATAGATGCTTTTCAGCTCATGAAATGATACATTTTCGAAAGGAACGCTTGTAGAATATTTTATATCCGTTAGCATACTTTTGATTAAAGAACGCCAAGATTTAAAATTTGAAAGAAAGGGGAGGATTATGTTATTTGTATAATTAAATAAAGCTAGGGGGATAATTAGTCATATTCTTTTTAATTCAAGAATGCAAGGGAGTTAATTAGTCTAACTTAATTTATTACAGAATAATAAAAAAATATATTATAATGTATTTTTATTAACAAGTAATCAATCAACATTTAAAAGCTCATCCCAGTTGCATAAAAGAAAATGTATTTATCATAAGCTCTACATGTAAATGGAAATGAAGAATATAATTGTTGTAATTATTCTATTTGGAAGCAGTATATAACGTTACTTTAGTTAAAGTTATTGTTAATTAAATTTACATTTCATTTTATTTTTAATTTTGCGTTTTACGAATACCGGCTGCATTTATAAACGGAAGTAAGTTTCCATTTTATGACTTATTTCTCTTTAAGCCATGAGATTGTATTTCAATGTTTTAATTTTATAGATGAAGATGAGTTTTATGCTTATAAAAACCCAAAACGTGGTAAACTATCAGGAAATCATAACTATGTAGGATTTTTGGTGTATTTAAAATATTATTTTAATATCCCCCCCCCCGGAAATATCTCATGTTATCTGGCAACGCCGGGTGTGTACAGTTAGTTATCTAAAAATATGAAGAGACAGCTTCTTACAAGCATGCATATATGTGTTATGTGAGAAAAACGAAAGAGTTAATATGAACTAGATATTTGCTATTTCAAGATGTGCAGAATTACAAGAGCTGGAGTCCACTTAAAATATAGTCTACTGCATTATTATGACTAAATCATTTATACCGAAATATATAAAATGAAACATGAACATTTAAGTGTACCTGATTTAGTTCATTTCATTTTCGATTGAACGATATAATTCGATCTACAAAGCCATGCTTACTTACTTATATAAATGCTAGCAGAGGGCTGCACCAGGCGCTGCCCGGTCGTAAAATATGATTAAAATAACGCGACTTGGGTAACACTAGCGAGAAGCGAAACCGAAAACAAAATTTTGTAAAAAAAAAAAGAACAAAAAAAAATAAAAATAAAATAAGAAAAAAAAAACGCCACGTACTTTAGCAAATTAGAAAAAGTAAATAACACTCTATCGATCAGAACAGAACGACACATGCTATGACGTTGCAAATTTAGCTTTCTAAGAAAACTAGAAAGCGAGTGTTCGCGCATGCACCATTGTGAAACAGCATCGAAACCAAGAGTTTTACCTGATGCCCTTCAAATAAAACAACATTTCTACATGAAATAATTGACTGTTTTTTCTATTTGTTTTTATTGATATTATATGTCCGAGATATCGTTTTTGCTGATGATACAATGTTCGTGGCGCTTCGATGCGGATGACAAAATATTTTTAGCAATATAAAAACATACACGTACAGACACATATGACTGATATTTTTTTTATAAAAGATGATAAATATAAGTATACTTTATATTAAAAAATTAAAAATAATAAGAAACGCCGTAAAGAGCAATCGTGTGTCAACTTATTTTGCTAAGGATTTATGAATTCATTTATTACATGGTTCCCACAACTATTTCGCTTTTGATTAGATTTTTACAAGGTTTCTTCAGATATATCACTCAGCTCTTTTTTTAAGTTGCAGGTTTTTATAATTTTGATACTTTTTTCGTTGAACTCTTGACCCTATACAATCTTTAGGGCCTTATTAAATTAAAGTAGAAAAAAATATTTTCGTTATGACGACTGAGATAAAATTTAAGTATTAATTGTTATATTGTTCTAAGTTATTATCCTGTGTAGTAAAGGATTTTAAGTTCAACTTATGGTAAACAGTCACATGAAACTGATAGTTAGAAAAAGGTTTCATCGTTGACACATAGACGGAAATAGTAGTACAAATAACTAATATACTACATTATTTATGTTTATTGAAAATATTAATGAACAAAAAATCTTCATTTATTTTTTTGATACTATGTATGATGATTGCAGCGTCTTGTCAGACGAGTGCCGCTCCCTCAGACACTTAGTCCCTGAGCCCCAAAATGACTTCCATCGCCACAGGACTATTTGAATAGACAAATGCCTGATGGAGTATCTCTACACGGATGCTGTTACAGAGTCTTAGCTTTGTACGACAGCTAAGTCTCTCTCCCTCGGTTCAAAATGGTCTGATCCAGCAACAAGCAAGAGCAAGATAGCCAGCAACAAGTAAACTGCAAATCAGCTTAATCCAGGTACTGGTCTCTCGCTGTATGGTTTTTTAAATCAGAGATTTGCTTCTCCTAGAAAGGTTGCCTTCACCACAGCTCCCCACCCCAACACACACATACATACACACAAACACACACGGTGCTACTTGGCCGTTTACCCCGAAAAAGGGTTCATTCGATATAGGCAGTTCATAATATGCGTTGATTTGCGATAAGGTTTAATCGTTTGCAAGTATTCACCTCCAAATTCTTGATAATCGTGCGTAGAGTTGCTGCGAAACTGGAATCTACTTCTCACTTCTTGTAACATCAAAATGCTATTTAAGTGTGGCGATAGCGTCAAGGCCTTTACTTGTAACTGAGATGAAAGAAGTCCGTTTTAAATCCTATAAATGCAATCGGACAATGGCTGCTAATTCTTTCATTCACGACGCTGGAAGTTGGGATTCAATTAATGGCATCCTATCAATCTTCGGAAGAAATCTCGAACGACGTTAAGTGGTCGGAATAGATTCCAACAGATAATGTGTTGAAATGATTCATACACACATACATATGTGTGAGTAAGTGGGTGTGTACATATATGTATATATATTTAGCCGATGCATCTACATATACATACATATATATACATGCATATATATATATATATATATATATATATATATATAAACACTCACATATAGTAGATAGACTTGAATGTATATATGTATATTTACGTTTCTCATGACGGGAAATTAAATGTAAATCCAGGTAAAGTCACCCCATTGAGCACACAACCGAAACACACATACGCATATATATAAATATATATATATATATATATATATATATATATATATACACCCACACATACACACCCACACACCCACACACACACATTTGGATAATATTTGCAATATATTTTAATTTGAGGTTATGTTGCTAGTACAGTCAGAGAAACTTACATAATTGGCGAAGTTCTTAAAGTGAGATGTCGAGGAAAACTTTATAACACTGAAAAGTTTCTGGCATCTGCCGAGCACTACAGTAAGCGGATAAAATTATGTTGCTATTCATGTTTGTGGTAGTATGTTACTCAAAGTGTTTCGTCGGCGTATTCTAATGCCCCACCGACAGGGCCGTCAGGCAAGTAGTATATAGGCAGCTGTAGGAAGTTATCAGATCCTATTCAAGAAGCGAACATGCAAGGTCGCTAGCTTGTCAGTAGCTTCCAATTATAATTCCAATTTATCTAGCATGACAATGTTTCGTTTACAAGAATCAGACTCATTAAATACTTTTTGAGCAATAACATCTTTCAAAATCATCAATAGTTTAAATGTTACTTAAAAGTCAATATTGTATTAACACAGTTTGACACAATAAATAAAAAAAGTGTTATTAAAAATTTTAAATATGGTTAAAAATAACTACTGGGGTCCCTTTGTAAATGAAATATTTCAACTACAAGAAATTTAAAAAATAGTTTTATCAATAAATGTTGATGATATATCTTTAATATCGAACTTTAATATAATTTTCTTTTTAAGTTTTTTAAATTAAAGAATAGTTTATATATATGTATATATTTCTAAGACATGTTGTAGTGTGTCTTCCTTATTGTTAAGTATTAACTCTTCTACTAACTTACACCACCTGAAAAATTTCACTTAGAATGTTGGCAGCCTTAATATTGCACCTCACGAAAGTACCCAATGCCTTTCTTTAAGGAATTCGGAATAAGATAATATCGGAAAACTATTGTTTGCAATAGTAGTATCGGACTCATTTGATACTAAGAAGGCATGTTGAAATTTTACAGAATTAAAAATATATTAAAGTCAACAAATATGTTGAATAATTCTGACAAGGCGCAAAAATAATTGTTGTGACGGAAAACTAATAATACGCAACAAATGTTAATTTATTCACATTTCAATGAAAATAGTGTTTTATTGTTTGTTAAATATAGAACTGGCACACATGTTATGAATTAATAAGTATTAATAAATACCCAGAAAATGATATCGTGCTTTTAATACAAATAATATAATAACATTGTAAGAGAAATTATTGTAATTATATTCTAAAACTAAGCTACATCAAAAGGAGGTCACTTTCATATCTTATCCAGAATTGCAGATTGTAATGTTTTGAAGTCGAATTTTGCGAGATTGATAAGTTTCAAGCAACATAGCCGTAAGAAATTGTTTTGGCTGTTTCCCAAAGGTAACGTACGGACTAACTTAGGTACGAACAAACAAAACATTAGTTAAATAATAATGGCGGTTGTGTGGTTTGTAGTGAAAAAAATGAAATCGCTTTTTATGCCATAACAAATAAATTGGGGATGGGAGACATACTCAAAGCCCAACTGTTCAAAAATATATATTATATTTAATTGTAATTCATTATTGAGATGAATATTATATATCAATTTATTCATTGCGGATTATTATGTTCATCTTTTTAGCTGTTATTTCACGACATTTCGGCTAACTATACCCCTGGCTTTCGTCGACCTGTAGTCTTCTGGCTTTCGTCGACGAAGAAACGAGGAATAGTTGTCCGAAACATCGTGAAACAACAACTAAGAACGGTAAGGATAATAGTCCTCAATAAATAAATCATTCAGAAGTCATTTGTTTTTACGATTATTATAGGTCCATTTGCAGTATTCTATTTTGCTAATAAAACGAAACTAACGAGTGTGCTGACTTATAATTGTCCTGCAATATATTAATTGGCACACAATGTTTTGCGAAAAATATACGCACAATATCGTTGTACAAACTGTTGTTTCGTATAAAAAATAGATCTAACTCTTTTGCTGTAACGCAGTAAATTGTTATTGCGTTAACTAATTGGATTCTGGTTTTCTTCTTGCTTTGCCTGTCTTATTTGCGCAGCACTCTTTAATCATATCTATTGTTTTATGTCGTTGTTATCTGATTATACCTATTTTTTATCTATTTGTTCGATTACTATTTACATTAGATAAATCATATTTACAGAAAGCATTTGTGTAATGTGATTAGTTCCATAGAGGTAATTGTCTGTTTATGTACGTTGGTCTGTCACGAACCAGTTTGAAATATTCTCATCATGAAACATATATCACATAGCAGATCTTTCACATTTATTTTGGAACTAGATTTTATATCTGTCTGTCATAATTAAATCTAATAATCTTATTTGGTGATAGTTAAAAATAATATGTTCGTTTGTATGTAAGAGGCAAGTATCAAAGGGAAATTTAAAATATATATAACGCTTAAGTGTCTACTAGCAATTGCGTTTGTATATTATGATTAGGTATTAAAACTATTTCATCTTTAGTGCTCAGTTTATAACAGGATTAACCAACAATAAGAGTTAATTTTGATAATTTACTATTGATTACTTTCCATAACTTTGGTTGCTGCCTAAAATAGCATTACAGATTTACAAAAAAATCATATGACATTAAGGATACCCAGATGTGAAGCCTCGAAATCATGATGAGACATTGGTTTAACCACAATTGATGTCATCAGACATGTATAAGAGCAAAATCTAGTTATTACCTATAAAAATCAGTAATCTTAAAAAAAAAACTCTATATAATATAATATATCTATATATCTATAAAAGTGAAAGTATCTGTCTATGTGTGTATCTGTGTATCTGTGTGTGTACATTTCCCTACGCAATAACTCTGTCAATTTTAAGTCTACAGACTCGAAATTTAATATACAGGGTCTGAGATTTGGAATAATCGATGTGATCGGTTTTCGCCCAGAAATTTGGTGATTAAGGGGGCAAAATTCAGCGATTTGACCTTTGAGAACTCTACCAAACTCCTCCGACAATTTTGGGTCTAAATACTTGAAAGTTAAGATATAGGTTCATTGGATATGGATCTAACTTAATAAGTTCATTTGAGCCCAAGACAATAAATTTTAAGGGTTCATAATAAGGGTGAAAATTAAAAAAAATTGACCACTTTTTTTGCTCAACATGCACCTCAAAGCACCCGGGCAACGCCGGGCAACACCGGGCAACGCCGGGTAACGCCGTGCACCCATGCTAGTATATATATATATATATATATATATATATATATATATATATATATATATATAAGAGCAAATAGTTAATAAAACATGTTAAAAACACTTTGAAAAAGAGTTAAACACATAGTTAATCGGAAAAGGAAACACTTAATAAGTGGACAGTCCTTAATCCGCGGAGTTTCGAAGAAATACTTTCCTTCTCATCAGAGGGTAGGAATTAGCAAAATGCGGGATCGTATTTTGTATACAAAAGTATTTGATGAAACTGCAATAAGTCAAAGATCTTACTTGATAACAAAAAGTGAAGAAGAGGGAATATGGTAAAGAAAAAGGTGATTTCACGTGAATGGATAGTCCGGTAAAATGTAAAGTATCCAATGATGGTAAAATCCAAACACGTAAATAAATTCTTTTTTATTAAATTTCCATTCGGACAGGAAAATTCCGTATTATATATATATATATATATATATATATATATATATATATATATATATATATATATATATATATATATATATATATATATATTATGGCGGTAAAGTTTAGTGTCCTAGATGTACATCCACTGAAACAACATGTGTCTACCAAAAAGTGCTCAATGAGTAATCGGAGCAGGTATATTAAGTTTATTTCTACAAATATTAATGGCTTAATGTGCATACATATTTCTGTAATCACCCGTGCTAAGGGAGATTAGGTCTTCAGGCCATGAATTATCTTCGAAAACTGACATTTCAAGACACACACAAAACAAAAAAAGAAAGAAACCTTTCTTCATTTCGTTTACAAAATATAGAAATCTTGTCATCTTAAATGGGTGGGGGGTTTATGTGTATGAGGACGAGCAAAGTACTTGAACGATCCATTTATCGTCGGTTTTTATCTTACTAATACCCAAACCCTTTATTTTTGCACGGGTGATTACAAAAACATGTATGCACATATGTAGCCATTAATGTTTGTATGAATAAACTTTATATATATATATATATATATTTAATACCTAATTACACAGAGACACACACAGACACAGACACAGACACACACACACAAACATATATATAACATTATTAGTACATTCCAACTTACAACTATCTATTTTCTTACCAAAAGTAATGGAAAATGAACATTTGGATTTCGGAATGTGGCTATAATGTCATTATATGATATATGCTATTTTATATTTAACAAACTCTGTATTTCTAAACGTAGACGATTTGTGTACACAAAGAGTGAAATATAATTTAAACAATCATATTTTGCAAAAACAAAAACACATACACAAACGTGCACACATACACAGACACACATATTATATTATATATATATATAGGCTACCTTGTATAGAATATTATCTAGCAATAACTATATTCCTCAGACATGGCCGATATTCCTTGAAATTTTGATAAAAATCATGAGATTATGAACTCAGTTCTAATATTTACCTAGAAATTATATATTACAAAAAAAATTACTTTTCTAGACGCAATCATAGACTCGAATTACAATGCCCTAATACAGATCATTCACTTATAAAAAAATAACAATTCAATTACTGCGTAATTTTGTCAATAAAATTACTAAATAGAACATACTCTATCGGCACATATACCATATCAATATGCACAGGAATTATACGCTTATGAAACATAATATGTTCACTTATATTAAATTGCAAGAAACACCAATTATAAAGTAAACGAAAAGCAATAACGATATAAATATATATACGTTCTAACTCGATCAATAACAGAAAATAACTAATATTACCCGATGCAATATAAAACAGTATAACTTTATAATAAAAAAGAATCACACTATTTACTGAACTTGTTGTCAAACAGACATATAATTTATTAGAATATGATTTGTCTTCCTAATATTTTAATTTTTAACTAGCATTTCTACATAAGTTACAGAGGTGCAGCTTTCTCACGAGGATTTTCACAAAATCTGCACAACACTGACGCATATAACACAATATCTGCATGCATACTACACCTAGTTACGACCAGCCACATACAGACCAATAACACTAAAATGTTGCACGCAAAACTTAAACTGATACATTACAACAACTTCAAACCAATAGATATACTTTAACATCGGTATTAACGTATTTTAATGAACTAAACAATCAGATTGCACGCAAAACTTAAACTGGTATATTACAACAACTTCAAACCAATAGATATACTTTAACATCGGTATTAACGTATTTTAATGAACTAAACAATCAGATTGCACGCAAAACTTAAACTGGTATATTACAACAACTTCAAACCAATAGATATACTTTAACATCGGTATTAACGTATTTTAATGAACTAAACAATCAGATTGCATAGAAATATAGAAGTACAGAAAACAATTGTTTCTGATTGTTTCTGAGGCATAAAATACAAATAAATATATGAAAAATCCGTAATGAAAAAAATAAATTAATTATTAAATAGAACATTTTGGTAGAATATTCATCAAGTAATAGAGAATATTAGTAGGAATAGTTGGTTTTAGTGACTTTTTTAATTTTCAAAATCGCGTAATAGAAAACATATTAAAGGTATTTGCAGCTTCTTTCCAATTTTCTGATTTTAATCATGTCAACTCAAATTTTATTTCCTTTTGACGGATTGAGATAATAATTAAGTGATTGATTTCTCGCTACAGAACAGACACTGTCAAGAATTTTATGAGTACACTGAATTAAAGGGATAAATTAAAAGATGGTCAACATCATAAATTTTGGAATATAGGTTTTGTCATTTATTCATTATATTTCTCCGTATTTACATTGAGCTTCTTAAATTAGGATTAGCATATATTATAAGAAAATATATTTCTTTAGAAATATATTTTCTTATAATATTTTCAGAATGTGAGAGATTATATATAATTATTTCCACAACCCAAAGAACGCCAGACCCTTGTGTACGAGGCGTTTGGTCGGTTGGTAGAGTGCTTGTCTCGCATGCAGGAGGCTCGGGTTTCAAATCCCGGATGCTGTTCGTTGGCTGACATGGCTCTTGTGGGCTGCAGCGTTCTTTGGGCGGTGGAAATGATTATATATATATATATATATATATATATATATATATATATATATATATATATATATATATATATATATGCACATGAGTTATAATATTTTACTAGAGCGTATTTAAGTTGTCTCATGAAATTAGATCTCTATATTTCTATTATCTCATTTCTTGTAAAGCAAAATAAATCGCTAATCACGAGTACGATTTTTCGCCACCATTATACATCCTTTTCTTTTGTGTTACGAAATTTTCCTTCAATAAAAAATATTGGCACTTTTAGTCCAAGAAGCAATCGACAGATACGATATTGAATGTTCTGTTGTTATATATTTTGTTTTATTTTATGCTGAATTTGAACCGTATTAAGAAAAATCGAATGCTATTTCGTTTTATTTCAAACCAGTAAAAAGAAATATATGAACGGATGTGAGATTTAGTTTAATTTAAGTTTTTTCTTTACAACTGACAATTCAATCGGATTAATCTGGATATTTCTACATGGAACACTTAGATGGAAAAATCATTATAGATTAAATATATTTATGTAGATTGAATACGAGTTTCAGAAAGAAGAATGTAATTAAGGCCGATTTATTTAACCAGAATTCTCGATGAAAGCCTTGCATTGCAACAGCTGTAAAGAGCAGGGTTAGAGCAGACATTTTTCTAGATTATTGTAATGACATTTCACGATCGATTAAGATTTGTCACATTGAAGTGGGCATTCAACATGAAATCAATTTTATTGAATCTTATTTTCGTAGATGTCATTGTATTTTACATTCTAAATGTTTTCAAGAATGTGTACATTACAATGTGCGTAATATATCTATTCTCATAAGAAATATCTTCGAAAATATAATGTTTTCATATTTATCGGAGTGGATAGGTTGTATAAACCTAACACCCCAAATAGACAAGTATATTAAATATTATGATTTAAGTTGGCTTGACAATAACATACACACTCTTTATATACATACATACATACATACATACATACATACATACATACATACTTGCATACATACACACATACATACATACATATTTATATATATATACAGAGAGAGAGAGAGAGAGAGAGAAAGAGAGAGAGAGTCTTCAGAATGTGAGAATATAGATAATTATTTCCACAGCCAGATAACGTCACAGCTCATGATAGCCAAGAACGCCAACAAACCGGAGGTCAAAGTTTGTTGGGGGTTTTGGCTTGTAAGCTGCGATGTCTGGCTGTGGAAATAATTATACATTTTCGTACATTTTGAAGATTCTGTTACTGATTGCTTGCTAGGTAAGCGTGTCGTTATGGCATTGTTCTTACGAAAATGAAATCCCTACTTGTAAGACATCGGCTTGCGTTATCGCTGATTGTAGGACAACGTCCTTTGTTCGGTATGAGTTAGATTCATTTCATTGTTGTATATATGCCGCGGATTTTTGTATTTGTGTCAGTTAATAGGCATTCTTGTGTGTGTGGCGTGTTTGCTCAGTTGGTAAAAATGAAAATCCGAGTTCTGATGTGTTAAAATAATGAGCTCAAATGAGGGCTAAACTCAATCTGAAACTTCCGGTTCGTATGCTTCTTTGGCTCCTGTGAGCCGTGATGTTGTGTGGCTGTGGAAATAATTAATCTCCTGCACTGGATTGAAGCGTTTGCTCTATTGGATCTTTATCGTACCATTTTCTTACTTTTTCCCATTTCCTGCTCTCTCCATATCTTTGAATCCCTACAAACTATCCTTATAACTTATTTATGCAAATATGATTGATTTCATATTATGTAAATATGATTGATTTCATATTATGCAAATATGATTGATTTCATATTATGTAAATATGAGTGATTTCATATTATGTAAATATGATTGATTTCATATTATGTAAATATGATTGATTTCATATTATGTAAATATGATTGATTTCATATTATGCAAATATGATTGATTTCATATTATGCAAATATGATTGATTTCATATTATGTAAATATGATTGATTTCATATTATGCAAATATGAGTGATTTCATATTATGTAAATATGATTGATTTCATATTATGTAAATATGATTGATTTCATATTATGCAAATATGATTGATTTCATATTATGCAAATATGATTGATTTCATATTATGTAAATATGATTGATTTCATATTATGCAAATATGAGTGATTTCATATTATGTAAATATGATTGATTTCATATTATGCAAATATGATTGATTTCATATTATGTAAATATGATTGATTTCATATTATGTAAATATGATTGATTTCATATTATGTAAATATGATTGATTTCATATTATGCAAATATGATTGATTTCATATTATGTAAATATGAGTGATTTCATATTATGCAAATATGATTGATTTCATATTATGCAAATATGATTGATTTCATATTATGTAAATATGAGTGATTTCATATTATGCAAATATGATTGATTTCATATTATGTAAATATGAGTGGTTTCATATTATGTAAATATGAGTGATTTCATATTATGTAAATATGAGTGGTTTCATATTATGTAAATATGAGTGATTTCATATTATGTAAATATGAGTGGTTTCATATTATGCAAATATGATTGATTTCATATTATGTAAATATGAGTGGTTTCATATTATGTAAATATGAGTGATTTCATATTATGTAAATATGAGTGGTTTCATATTATGTAAATATGATTGATTTCATATTATGTAAATATGAGTGGTTTCATATTATGCAAATATGATTGATTTCATATTATGTAAATATGAGTGGTTTCATATTATGTAAATATGAGTGATTTCATATTATGTAAATATGAGTGGTTTCATATTATGTAAATATGAGTGGTTTCATATTATGCAAATATGATTGATTTCATATTATGTAAATATGAGTGATTTCATATTATGTAAATATGAGTGATTTCATATTATGTAAATATGAGTGGTTTCATATTATGCAAATATGATTGATTTCATATTATGTAAATATGAGTGGTTTCATATTATGTAAATATGAGTGATTTCATATTATGTAAATATGAGTGGTTTCATATTATGTAAATATGATTGATTTCATATTATGTAAATATGAGTGGTTTCATATTATGCAAATATGATTGATTTCATATTATGTAAATATGAGTGGTTTCATATTATGCAAATATGATTGATTTCATATTATGTAAATATGAGTGGTTTCATATTATGTAAATATGAGTGATTTCATATTATGTAAATATGAGTGGTTTCATATTATGTAAATATGAGTGGTTTCATATTATGTAAATATGATTGATTTCATATTATGCAAATATGATTGATTTCATATTATGTAAATATGATTGATTTCATATTATGCAAATATGATTGATTTCATATTATGTAAATATGATTGATTTCATATTATGCAAATATGATTGATTTCATATTATGTAAATATGATTGATTTCATATTATGTAAATATGATTGATTTCATATTATGTAAATATGATTGATTTCATATTATGTAAATATGAGTGATTTCATATTATGTAAATATGAGTGGTTTCATATTATGTAAATATGATTGATTTCATATTATGTAAATATGATTGATTTCATATTATGTAAATATGATTGATTTCATATTATGTAAATATGAGTGGTTTCATATTATGTAAATATGAGTGATTTCATATTATGTAAATATGAGTGGTTTCATATTATGTAAATATGAGTGATTTCATATTATGTAAATATGAGTGGTTTCATAGTATGCAAATATGATTGATTTCATATTATGTAAATATGAGTGGTTTCATATTATGTAAATATGAGTGATTTCATATTATGTAAATATGAGTGGTTTCATATTATGTAAATATGATTGATTTCATATTATGTAAATATGAGTGGTTTCATATTATGCAAATATGATTGATTTCATATTATGTAAATATGAGTGGTTTCATATTATGTAAATATGAGTGATTTCATATTATGTAAATATGAGTGGTTTCATATTATGTAAATATGAGTGGTTTCATATTATGCAAATATGATTGATTTCATATTATGTAAATATGAGTGATTTCATATTATGTAAATATGAGTGATTTCATATTATGTAAATATGAGTGGTTTCATATTATGCAAATATGATTGATTTCATATTATGTAAATATGAGTGGTTTCATATTATGTAAATATGAGTGATTTCATATTATGTAAATATGAGTGGTTTCATATTATGTAAATATGATTGATTTCATATTATGTAAATATGAGTGGTTTCATATTATGCAAATATGATTGATTTCATATTATGTAAATATGAGTGGTTTCATATTATGCAAATATGATTGATTTCATATTATGTAAATATGAGTGGTTTCATATTATGTAAATATGAGTGATTTCATATTATGTAAATATGAGTGGTTTCATATTATGTAAATATGAGTGGTTTCATATTATGTAAATATGATTGATTTCATATTATGCAAATATGATTGATTTCATATTATGTAAATATGATTGATTTCATATTATGCAAATATGATTGATTTCATATTATGTAAATATGATTGATTTCATATTATGCAAATATGATTGATTTCATATTATGTAAATATGATTGATTTCATATTATGTAAATATGATTGATTTCATATTATGTAAATATGATTGATTTCATATTATGTAAATATGAGTGATTTCATATTATGTAAATATGAGTGGTTTCATATTATGTAAATATGATTGATTTCATATTATGTAAATATGATTGATTTCATATTATGTAAATATGATTGATTTCATATTATGTAAATATGATTGATTTCATATTATGTAAATATGATTGATTTCATATTATGTAAATATGAGTGGTTTCATATTGTTTGTTTCCTGTGATGCATTAACCTACAAAATGTATTGGATATTTTTCAAGCCTCTCCAATCTGATGAAAGAAACTGCACCCTTCAAAACACCATGGAATAAGGTTGTTCTTATTTTATTTGTGCATCTTGTTGAATAATTAAAATTTAGTATAACTTCCTTACAAGTTTATAAAAGTTTTTTGAAAATTTGAATTACTTTTTTAATATCAAGATTTTTATTTTATATATATATATATATATATATATATAAAATATATATACTAGCATTTCAGCTGGGCGTTATCCGGGTGTTTTGAGCTGTATGTTGAGCCAAAAAAAGTGGTAGTAGTAAGGCAGGCTCGAACACGTACCGCGATGGAAAAGAAGAAGGGGGGGGAAACGTGACGTCTTTGCTGTTACGACCATCACCAAAGCAGAATGGACGTAGTTTTAAATTAAGGCAAGACAATCGAAAGGAGGGGATGACTTTCGAAAATATCGGTGAAAAAAGCGACCCCTCCCTATAAAAAAAGTACCTAGTTGAGGAGTAAGGTATTAATGTTTTTAGCCAATTTTTCGGTATTTGTGTCGAAAGGTGGAGCTTCAAAACGATATTGAAGAATACGAGTTTCAAAACGTTACTGATCTTGTAAAAATCCGTTGTAACTGTCGATTGTTTTAGGCGGCCATGCAAATATACATACATTTATATATTGGTAACTAAAATTTTTCGACCCAAATTGATTAAAAAGCTTGCCCTATCTCTGAATACCCTTTCTGTAAAATGTCAAATGCTACGACCAGAAATTGAGTAATTTTGTAGAGACCGCAGAGGTCAATTTTTTTAAAAATGTGATTCCTATTGTGACCCTTAACATTTATTGTTTTGGGCTCAAATAAAGTTATTAAGTTAGATCCATGTTCAAGGAACCCATATCTAAAATTTCAAGTGTTTAACCCAAAATTGGCGGTGGAACAAACGGAGATATGAGTTTATCAACGTTTCGTCTTTATATCAAGCCTTGAAATAAAGACGAAACGTTCATGATCGTTTATATTTCTCTCTCTCTCTCTATCTCTCTCTCTCTCTCTTTCTCTCTCGATATATATTTATAAATATAGATTTACGAGCAATTTCGACCAGCTTTGCTCGGGCCCTATGTACTGTTCATAACTTTATGTGCATATGTATATATTAAAATGTGTGAATACGTACGGTATTGCATTTCTATATACAGAATCCCTCAAAAATTCATCAGATTGACACTGTACCCAATGTTATTCAAATATTTTATAAAATTATGCACTCATAAAAATCTTTATATATATATATATCATAAAATTATGCACTCATGAAATATATATGTATATATGTATATTTCTATAAATCTGTTTTTGTTTTTGTATATTAATATTAATATGAAAAAAAAAACTCTTTTTTCTATTTATTTAAAAAGAAAATAGAAAGTTCTTAAATATTGGTAGTGGAATTGCATTTACTAGCGAAATCACTAGCTAATTAGCATATTTTTAAACATTCATTTTAAGTTATTCCCTGTTGTTTTTTTTTTCGTTTTTTTGATATGATAATCTTTAGTTTACTATTACGTGTAATCATATTCATGCTTTTATCTTACCTGGTTTCTTCTTGCATACTATTCTCGTAAAAGTTTAGTGAACTCAAAAACTCTTTCAATATATATTCATGTATACGTATATATTTTTTGTTTAAAAAATGTTTGCGTACGAAACTGCATATAAGGTATTTAAACCACCACGAAACTTTATATTTGGGTTTTGGCCAGGGGAAATCAGTACAAAAGTGTGAAAAGGTGAAGGCCGAACGCTGGCATTACGAATATGCATGCATAACGCTGTAGGCATTGCTTTATTATTTAATTTTTACAGTTGCGACAAATATGTCTTCATAACTCAGTCATTAACGGCATAGATAAAAATTAAACTAAATGTTTCAGTTTCGATTATCACTTATGACGCACAAGTTATTTTTATTTTTAAAATTTTAAAATAATTACTATATATTGGGTCCAATATACTCTATATATATAAAAGTGAAAATGTGTGTATGTACGTTTGTATGTATGCATGTGTTTTTGTGTGTCCGCTAAAACTTTCGACAGACAGAACAAAAATTTATAAACTCGGTATCATATTGAAGCTGCATCCTTCGCTCGAATTGGCCAAAAACTTTCATTTTTGCACTCCGAAATCGACAATTTTCGACAGGGGGGCGCTTAACAGAAACGGTCCTCGCGTGAAGTCGACTGGTTCTACGCATGCGGCAGATGACGTCATGACCTGATTTACTTTAAATAGTTGAAAAAATAACTAAATTTAGTGTACATCGCGTTAGCTCACTTGGTTAGCGCGTCGGGTTGTGATCTAAACATTTTGGGTTCGAATCGTGGTGTGAGATGTCTTTTTTTTTCGATTTTTTATATTTAAATATTGAACCAGTGTTATTTAAGCCATTTTACACGTAACGTACGTTTTTCTGTTTTTTTTTTTACTTCGCTTATCCACCCCCGACCACACACCACAAAACACCTTGGTACCCACCGATTTTTTAAATTTGAATATCGAAACAGGCTTATTTAAGCCATTTTTCACGTGTTCGTTTTTTTTTGTTTTTTCGATTTTTACATTGAACATCGTCCGTTTGCCTTACGTTAGTTTTGTGTGTTTTTTTTTCGATGTTTTGATTAACACCCGCTTAAGTTTTAACGTTGTTTTCTTTTTTTACTTCGCTTATAACAATGCTTACGTCGTCGTCGTCGTCGTCGTCGTCGTCGTTGTAACGCTCGACGACTTCAGTGCGCCCACCTGTCAATTTGGTTCTTACTTAAATAAATTCAAACATCTTTCAGTAACTTATTCTGGCTGGCCGATTTTACTTTTAAACTTCGCCTCAGGGCTTCGGGTTCGATCCTACCAACTTTTACCCCACTCCCCCCGGTTTCTTTTGTATTTAACAGCACACACACATCCGAACACCATGAAACGCCAGGTACCCCCGCTAGTCTATAATATAAGTCTCACCTGTCTGTTTAAATGCTTGTAGGTATTTATGCGTGTAAGTCCGCATTAAATTTTCGACAGAGGCAGCGGATTCTCACAAGATTGGTATCATTTTGAAGCGCGACATTCGGACGCGCTTCAAATATAAAAAATGGCTAAAAACATCAATTTCTTCACACTCATCAGGGCACTTTTTTGCAGGGAGGGGTCGCTTTTTCCGTCGATATTTTCGAAAGCCATCACCTTTTCTCGATTGACTGCCCTCAATTTAAACCTTCGCCACTTCCGGTTTGGCGATGGACCCAACGACAATGACGTCACGGGCTTTGTTCACGTTTTTCCTCTTTCGCAGTACGAGTTCGAGCCTGCCTGCCTAAAAGTTTTTTTTTTTTTTTGCTTAACACACACCCTAGACTCCTGGACAACGCCGGACAGTCAGGCTAGTATAATCATAAATTCGAAATCTGCATTAATCAAAATATCGTATTTACCCCAAGTTCTACATGCCCAATAGTTAATGAAATTCACAATCTCTTCGACAATCAAACTACATTAGAAGTACATGCATGCCTGATTTGCTATCTTCGTGTCACTATTTTATTTAATTTACTTATCATTTGGGTTCAGTTGAAGATGACTAACCGTTCCAAATGTGAAACATTTACCCGCAATCTCATACATTCCTTAGATTATTTAAGATTCTTACAACTGCATTAGCTTATCTCTTTCTATCTTTATTTCACTAAGTTAATCAGGTATATTTGAATAGCAGTATTTCAATTTTTAATTCCTGTGTGCGGTGCATCCTATAATTATACGAATAGCAGCGATTTATCTAAGATTCTAATTTCTTTTTATGTTATAATAAAATTTTGTTATTTTGTTATCTTAACTTTGTGAGCCACGTTCAAACCAACATTATTTAATACACGTCTTTCTACTCCCAGTACCTTATCAATGTATCATATTTAATACCTCCATTTTGTAAGTATGTAGATGAAGGAATTCCGTAGTTTAATAGATGCTGGAGAACTTATTACTAATTAATGTAATGCAGTGTGTGTTTTATCACCAATTTTAGTAAAGTTACCTGCAAACGAACTATGACACTCCCTTTCTTTTGTACTAGTGAAATTTTGGCTGTAAGAGTCTTCTCATTTTTAGGTAGTAATCCGCGCATTGCTTTGCTAAGTATAACTGATATGAAGGTTTATAAAGCCCTAGCTTCAATGATCGAGAAGTCAACTTAGGATCGCATCTCTTACTAATGTAACGCTTACTAACTTGACAAGACCTTACTCCTTTTTACTGATTACCCTGATTCGACATTTGTTATGAACTACTACATATGCAAATGTTCATCATACAAACTATATCTCCGGGGTCGCATTTAAAAACGCACACTTCGCTTAGCGAATTTTAAATTCATTAAATATACTTTCAGTACCTGTGAAAGCATTAATTGTTTTCAGATAAGAACTTTTTTAATTTCAATTGCTATTTTCCCCATCGTAAACATACGGAGGATTCGTCATCTACTTTAAATAAGTCTGCATTCTTCCCTTGCTTTCCTATGCTGAAAAAACTTCCCTGGAAAAGTTTTACTTTCAAGATAATGTTTCTTTTCAAATACAACACAATGATACCTTTCCTGTGGACTTTTCTTCAGATCCAAATGCCAATAAATACTTGTTTTACAACTTTCTTTATGAGTAATAGTATTTACCTGATGCGATATACGTTTGAAATATCTCGTTCAACTGATAATCTACCCACTTGTCCTTGATTGATTTCAGCCTTAATAAATGCTTTCTTCTATCCAAATAATAATATCAGCCGAAACAGAAATATCTTTTCAGTAAATGACTATGCTGTTTACATTCATGGCTCAATTTGTTTAATCTTTTTTTCAATATTAATTGGAACAAATACATTTATGATATTGAGTTTTGGTAAAAGTGCATTTAGAATATTTGTGACTATGTAGAAAACAATTTCTGTGGCACAAAATATTGTTCGTTTTAATGGCCCCACTCTCTGTTCTTATCACTTTTACATTTTTTATTTAGAAAATAGTATTTACATTTTGAACTAACTTTGTGCCAAAAAAACGGACTCTAGATGCCCATGCACATCCATCGTTCATCGCTGGAAAAAAGTGCATTGAGAATGATGGTGAATATATGTTGAAGAACATATTTTAGAGCACAAGAAGTCGTTCGTTTAAGGCAACTGCTATTGTCTTCGAAACTCTTAAACCTTTTGAGTTTAAGACGAACGCCCGGTTATTTTTAGCACGACCCCCGTACTCTACTACTGCCACATTTATCAAATACGTCCGATTATCATGAACCCATCCTAGAACTAGTACATCAGCTAGTGATATAAAGGTCTCATTCATGCTTTTTACAATTTTCTAACTACTCTTGAGAAACCGTATATTATATTTGCAAAGCATATCCGGTTAAATTAATTCATTTCACATTATTTTTTTCTTCTTAGAAAGCAATCTATTACATTAAGAATTCATGTCCAAAATGTATTTCCCGTCTGGCCATGCTTCATCACACATCGGGATAAATTATTATTTTCCATAAAAAACAACATTGAATGGCAAACAATTGAATTGGACGATAAATTAAAATACATTGTCTTCTGACCACGGACATTTTGTATTCTCTTTTGTTATTTTAGTGAGAAATGAAAATAAATCGTATTGTACAAAACAACGCGGCGTACAAAATATTTCTGCTACGATTACGCACATATCACTTTTGCAAACAGTAGGTACGAGAGGCAGTTTTACACAAATGATAAATCGTTTCTAAACATACAAAAGACTATTTTAAAAAGACATATTTAGTATTATATAGTGTTGAATATCGACTCTCTACAGGATGAAGCAAACCTAGTTGTAATAGGATAAACAAACTTATTTCTTTTGTGCCATTACGTCTATATCTGTTTGTCTAGTTCTAGATGAGGCTACAGTACAGTGTTTGTATTAGACCTTCACTATTTAGGCGAGAAATGTTTTACAATATTTTAATCAAACAGTTATAATTGTTTTTCGTTTGTCTCTGATCCATTTCTATCCAAGTTACATTTATCAGAAAGCATGTGCAAGCCCGTTACCTGGGGCCAACAGTTAGACTCTATATGAGGTACATAAGTAATAGAATATTCAATTATTGTACTTTATCTAGCAAACAATAAGTTATAAAAGAATTTGGAAACATACTTTTCTCTCCCCCCCCAACTGACCAGGTTAATTTTTGTACGGGTATCCAGTAATACCAAAAAATCAAAATAGAAAAATATAGTATAACATAGTAACTGTTATACTATTCATTGTGATTTAATAGTCTTACTGGATTCCGTGACAAGAATTTATTTGGACTGATGGAGTATCCAGCATTGTGTTGCTCCTCAAGGTAACATCACTTGGTTACGAAGCACTATTCCTTATATAATCCAGTGTGTGTTAGTCGTATTGAGGAGATCTTATTTATGTTGCGAACATTATGTGATTTTGAATATTTAGTCATGGTATAAATTAAGGGACACGTATCGTCATGGTTCCCCCGACAAATCCCTTTACATAGAGACCTTACATACTCGATTGTAGCGTCTAGAAGGCATTAAAGTTCTCTGTTGTAGCGATTCAATTTCTCTCTAGTTGACATTAAAGTTTTTTCCAGTAGGCATTATAATATAATGTTGAAATATCCTAGATCATAATAAAATACCTCTCTTATATTATATATTAAATATCCTAGATCATAATGAAATACCTATCTTATAATATTGTTGTACTAGCGAGGAGATGGGGGCGCATATGAGGTGGATCTCCCAATATTAAAATTCGATGTGTTGTCTGTGCAATCGTGGGGAGGCAAGTAAACGGAACCACGCATATAAACTGATTAAAAATAATCTAAGATGAATATACAAAAATGTATAACCTTGTTTTTTCAATTTTGACCCTTTTTGACCCCTTAAAAACTATTTTAACCTGCTAAAGATTCCTAAGAAAACAGTCGATAAAAATACAATCATTTAAGGTACCTAGCGACACTCCACGGCTTTTTGTTTCGGAAGAGATAGTTTGAAAATACGGAGACAGACAGACAGATTTAATGGGTTTTATAAATTAGATTTGTTGTTTTCTCATCTAGTCGACCAGAAAAAATAAACATCAGCCTCGATCGATCATTTGCTAGTGATGAACGATAGCTGCATATAGGCCTCCAGTGCACACTTTTTCATACGATAGTCGTTCTAAATGTGCAGCCTCTTATATATGTACTCAAAAGGATGAAGAGATAAGTTGGCCGAAGTAGTTTTATTAAACCGATTGTACATTTGTGGACCTTAATTTAGTTTTCAACATAGTTACGACATTTCCTAATGTACATTTGCCACAAATTCAACGCACATGCATGAAAGGTGTTGATTTCTTGGTATATTGCACCACCAATATTTGCAACAGAGAAATGAAACGTCCACACCTTGAATGAATAACCTCAGTTATTTTAAAATGCATTTTGACATCTTCTATGATTCATTCGGGCCGAAGAATATGGGGTATTAATTTTATACACTCCTTAGACAACAGGAAAATATTGGCTTTTGTATTACTTGTATGATATCGACGTAATAAATTTATATAACAAAATTCAAGTTATAATAGAATAGTTTATACTAGAGTAACCTTTTTTCTAAAAATGTAGAAGTCAACAAACGAAACTAAACCCAAATGATAATATTTTATATTATTTTATTTCAGGATCATTTAAAATATTTAGAAGACAGTCATAATTGCTTTTGTTTACTATTAATAAAGATAGACTTAAGGACGATTGAAGGATATTAAAATAGACTGATCTGCATCTTAATGAACCCTGCTGGATTTAATATCTCGAACATGCTTACTTCTATCTTAGAACTTCTTGAACACTATGAAGGCGGTCAGATTTCAACTACAAAAATACAACAAATAACTAGTTGGAAGTCTCACACAATAATATCCGTTGGTAAACAATAAAATACTTGAACAATATATGAACAATGGAACGTTAATGATTGGAAAATATTAAGGAGGGGGATTATAAAAAGCGTTGAACAAGCTTCTTTGCTACTCATACATAAGAAGATATTGAACTTGGAATTGTCAACACTATTTTCTTTAATTGTACATTTGGTTGAATTTAATTCAGCTTGTTTTATTATGCTGTTTAAGTAGAACGGAAGCAGATGCCAAAAACCTTACAATATGATCAATGTATTGTGAAAACATTTGATGAACGAATAATTTTACAGAAATACATCTGTTATTTTGCCACCTCGTCCGTGCGAATAAATCTCATTTGCTTATTTTCTTTGGGGAAATATAAAGTCGCACGTCTACGCTGATGAATCAGTTTCGACTCCTTGAAAGACAGCATTCAACATGTTATTGCCGAAATACAGCCTAATTAAGTAATTAAGTGTTGTGCAAATAGTGGAGCTCTAGATTACGTAACATATTGTGAGACGCGACGCCCTATGCTTGAAATTGTCTTTAAATGATAAAGACAAAAATTAATTCTGGAAATAAACCACATTTTTGTAAGACCTGAACATGACAAATCTAAAAAAAAAACACGAATAAACCTAGAACCTCGTCCTCCATCGTATACCCCTACTACCAGGTCTCCTTCTCAAACATCATGGGTCTACGTTCCAACCTCTCAGAGGTTGAAACACAATTACAGGCGACGAAACCGGTTCTTTTACTTAACATATAAATCTGACCCCCAAGATCGCCATGGCAATGGAATGTGTGCCTACATAAAGGATAGCTTTCCATATGGTTGGGATATCTCCAAAGAAGACACTAATTTACCTTTTATGTGCTTCCGGGTTGTACTTGCTTACACCACTGCATTTATATTTGCTCTCTATATGCCCCCACAACAGTGGGGTTACTATCTTTAAGAGCATATCTGAGAAAATTGACCACATCTTGTCTGCTCATCCTTCGGCTAACATTCACATTTACGGTGACTTCAATGTCCATAATGTGGAATGGCTGACCTACTCAAATAAGACCGATGACGAGGGGAGTTTCTGTCATGATTTTGCCATTGCCTCTGACCTCAGTCAGATTGTTCACGAACTCATCCGTGTGCTCGATACTACGGGTTAGAATGCAAGCCTTCTAGACCTTTTCCTCACAACTTCCCCTAAGCTATGTTTCTATCTTTAAATCATCAACGCTCTGATCCCCATCTTGCATCAATTGAAATGGATGACTCTCGTCTTGGGGAGGCTCCATGTTTTTACAAGCTTTTGGGTTTGAGCTTTACTCCGGATCTGAAATGGAACCCGTATATAAGGGTTGTTGCCAAGGACGCTGGGGAAATGATAGAATCCTTCTACCGCTCCAGAAGATATCTCACTACTGATGCAATTCTCTATCTGTATAAAAGCCAAGTGCGTCCAAGGATGGAATACTGCTGCCATGTCTGCGCAGGAGCTGCTAAAACAGCCTATCCTGCCTTGACAGAGTACAAAATGGACTTCGTAGCTTAGTGGGGGATGCCCTTTTGTCTTCCCTACAGCCTCTCTCCTACAGAAGAGATGTTGCGAGCCTGTCTTTTTTGTATCGTTATTTCCATGGCAAGTGCTCCTCTGCGCTCCAGTCTCTTGTCCCCCTCGCTAATCTTTCGCAAGAAACACCCGTCTTGCTTAAACTACTGTCAATAATTTTCCCCACTCTTTATCTGTGCCTAAATCCAAACGTAGATTCCATCAGTAGAGCTTCTTTCTCAGAAGTGCACGGCTGTGGAACTCACTTCCGTTTGCCTGTTTCCCACCTGACTACAACTTGGATGTCTTCAAATCTAACATAAACAAATTCCTTTTAAACAGCCTTCTTAAGTAAGCCACTCTATCAAATCTCCAAATACTAATGATTACTACAATAGTATCTCATCGCAATAACCTTTATCCCTGAGTGGCCTCCGGGCCTTGATAAGTGGTGATCTCCATGTAAAAAAAAGATAAAATATGATTCCCAAATTTATTTACATTTAAAGTGACACCTTTGTGTCAAACTGTTACCGCCATCGCTGAAATTATCACTTTAAAAATGCGAAATATTAAATCAAAGTCAAATTTGAAAAAAAAGCTAGGCAGATATTTATTACATTCGTCGCTTTGTGCACGCCGTATTGAGAAAATACATAAATAAGTCTTTATATCGCTTGTAGGCATTATGTGACAGAAAAATCAGAATAAAAAGTTACCCGCGTACAAAAAATACACGCATCCTTATTAGATAATATTCTGTAATTTACATAAGTTTTGTAGAAACAGCTTTCGAGGTTTAAAGAAGTATTAAATATTCAACCTCATGTGTTTTAGGCTAACATTTATTTTAATATTTGATGAGAATCGTCAATTTATATATCGTTTCGTCTTCTCTATTGTTATCCCATGACAAATACAGCAGTTGTGCCAGTAAAAAAAACAACCTATTTTTACCTTCTCAAGGATGTTTTTTTTTACACGGTGGTCACCAGTTATCAAGGCCCGGAAGCCACTCAGGGATAAGGGTTATTGCAAGTACAGTACGTTAGTGTGGAGATTTGATGAAGTGTTTACTTAAGGGGGGCGGTTCATTAGGAATTTGTTAACGTTGGACCTAAAGACATCCAAGTCGTAGTCCGGTAGGAAGCAGGCAGACGGAACAGAGTTCCACAAGCGTGCAGTTCTAAGAAAGAAACTTTGTTCATGGAATCCACGTTTTGATTTAGGCTCAGAGAAATAGTGGGGGAAATTTTTCACAGTGGATTCAGCAGACGGGTGTTTTTCGTGAAAGATTGGCGAGGGGAGGAACAGAGATTAGAATTCAGACGAACACCTGCCATGGAAATAACGATAAAACAAGGATAGGCTCTCAAGGTCTCTTCTGTGGGGGAGAAGCTGCAGGGTAGAGAAAAGGCCATCCCCCACTAAGACACGAAGTCTATTTTGTACTCTGTCAAGGCAGGATAAGCTGTTTTTAGCAGCTCCTGCCCAGACATGGCAGCAGTATTCCATCCTTGGGCATACTTGGCTTTTATATACATATAGATAGAGTAGTGAGATATCTTCTGGAGCGGTAGAAGGATCCCACGATCTTTCCAGCGACCTTGGCAACAGACTTGATTTACGTGTTCCATTTTAGATCAGGAGTAAAGGACAAACACAGAAGCTTGTCAAAACACGGGGCTTCTCCCAGACGAGAGCCATCCATTTCAATTGATGCCAGATGGGGATAAGAGCGTTGATGATGTAAAGATAGGAGTTGGGTTTTAGATGCATTAATGTCAACCAACCACGACTTCCCCCACTGAACCACGCGCTCGAGATAAGGGGAGAGAGAATCAGAAAGAACTTTGTCATTTACAGCCTTTGATTTGTTGCCATAAATGGTCGTGTCATCAGCATAGATGTCAACGAATGATTTAAGTATGTGTTTAGGGAGGTCATTGATGTAGATCAAGAAGAGAGTTGGGCCCAGGACTGACCCTTGAAGGACTCCAGCATTAATCATGCAGGCCTCTGATTTTTGTCCATCGACCACTACTCTTATGAGTCTCTTATGTAAACCGCATTCATAACGCATATAACAACTAAATGAATAACAGATTATATCATATTTATAATAGCTCAATACATAAGTGTTGGATAGCAGGGGACATTTTAATCATGACGCTGAGTTCATATTGGGCCAACATATATAACGGATATAAGGATGATGATGAGAGGGAGCTATTTATACTTATTACGATAGTTATGATAGGGACAGAAACATTTATATAGCAGTTCCTATATTTCTTGTAACACATATAGAGAGGAGGAGAGATACATATTCTTGGAAGGGATACACAAAGCTTGTTATAAGATGTTTAACACATTACCTTTTGCGTGTGGAATGATAACACGTGACAACAGTTTTACTAAACACAAAGATGATTCTTTATTCATTGGACTGATGATGTCGTCAAGAATTCACTTGTATCTATATGGTTTAATCTTCTACCATTCGCTTCCACAGGGTCAGCTGACCACTGACTGCCAAGGGACAGACTCTCAACTCTTTTTTCTAACTGACTACCAGACTGACTCAGTCTGGCTCTGAAATTCGAACCCATAGACTTCTGTCTATGACGTCAGAAGTGTGTTTTCCAAACGTGACGAATTCACGTGGCTCTGCACGTTTGTGCGAAACACACTTCTGCAAACAAAGACTCCTCTCTTGACCTATTTTTAACATAACCTATTTTTTAACAATGTATTTTTTAATTTGTATTGCTTATTCTTTTTAGCTGACATTTTTAATATTTAGTTTTATAAAAGAATGAACAATCACTTCTTTTTTACAATATAAACAATATGTACTTATTTATAATAGAATTTAACAATATACCTTTTTAACATTTCTATTTCTAACATTCTATTTCTTAACTTTGCTTACAAGGTTCGAGTCTCAGCTTATCCTAATTTCATTTTCCGTTATTTAATGTTCTTCATATTTACATGGAAAGGGGACAACCCTTTTTCCTGTAACATTAGTATATATATATACATATATATATATATATATATATATATATATATATATATATATATATATATATATATATAAAATTTTACAAATGACAAAAATCAGTATTCTAAATTTCAGGAAGTTGACCATCATAAAATTTATTCCTTTAATTCTTGACAGTAACTGTTCTATAGCGCAAAATGATTAATTTAATTATTATATCAAACAATGAATCTATTTTTCCCTTAACACTTCAGAAGAAATAGCAGCTATCAATTACAGTATTTTGACTTTTTATTGTTGTAGTATTACTAATACTATTAACACATTTCGTCATGATTCTTTTAAAATAATGTGTTTTGAGATTGGAAGTATCGACAACTATTTTCATTGATGTAATAATTAAATAAATGATTTGACGCTACAAAACAGTTACTGTAACAATAATTGTAAATGTCAACGTTATATATATATATATATATATATATATATATATATATATATATTCCTCTCTGAACCAAAGTACTCTAAGTTTTCAACAAGGGATGCGACATACAAATTCAATAAACCTACCCTGATAGCCGCTATCTTATGTAGCTCACGACCACCTTTTCTGCCAGATTTACGCGTTATAATTAAATGCTATATTGCATCAGATCAGCCACATCATCACATCGCCAAATCTACAGAGGAAGGAGTACCTATTTTTCTCTCTCGATATTCAGTGCTCTCACCACTACCAATTGATGCTGGGGCAATTTCTATATTTTCCTACGATATTTTGCTTACCCCGCAATTAACTGCTTATCACATACATACACATATCATACTATTACCATTTTCGCTACACAAATAATTAAGTCTTCCAGCCTTATTCCAACCATGCTGATTGGCTTCGCTTTCACAAGTCTTATATTCTCAAATAGAAATCTCCCTGTTTATAACGAACGGTTAATAACAATGAAAGATGGCCTCACTAACAGACATATTACACGCGACAATGCGTCGGATACAGAAACACCAGTTCTGTTCTATAAAGAATTGCAAAAACAATGCTACATGCAATTAGATATTCTCTATATTCTTATTTTCCTGTCCACAACAATACATAAGTTTATTTTCACATTTCCACATAACAACCCCTACGACAACGCCTACTTGTCAAATACATAAACAAACTTAGTTTCTCGCTTACAACAATTACAACCGGTCGCTTCAAGCACACGCGAAAACACCTACAAAATTAGTTCATACTCACCAAAAATGAATAAATAAATAAAATAATCTTGTTTTCTCTTCCTGTTAGGAAAGAAAAAAAAAACTGTCAAAAATGAAGATACTGACAAAAATGCACAGAATGAAATATTTTTTTTTTAAATAACAAATAAAATAACGCGATTAGGACAAACCAAAAAATCTGCAGTGATTTCAATAAAAAATAGTCGTTTCAATGTCGTCTAAAAATAAAAACATATTTAATTATTGTGACTGGACACTACTTGATTTTCCAGCTGAATAAAATCACTAAAATACATTACAACGCAAAACTTATCCAGGTACATAATAGTGTCACATCTTGCTTTTAGAGCGTTTTGATGTTTGTTGGCTTCTCTTAACGGAACTCTCATTTGTGATTTGTTACTTTTGTTAGAGAACGCATCGAGAGAGATTGGCTATATATTCAAAATCAACACTATATTATCAGTATGTAGATCGATATATCTGTTTTTTCCCCATTTTTTCTATCTATTTTTTCTACAAATAACGCTCTTCTTTCTTTCTTTCTTTCTATTTAACACCTTTAATTATTTTGAATTCACTATTTTTTTATGTCAGAATATTATCTATTATTTTTTATATGAAATTCATTATTGAGATGAGTATTATTTATTAATTTTTATTTATTGCGTACTATTATACTAATCTATTTCTTAGTTGTTTCACGATGTTTCGGCCAACTATCCGTGGCGCAGTTGATTAAGACGTTTAATCTCTACGGCTCCAGGCGAGAATTCGCGGAAGATAGCGGTTTCAATCCTACCCAAAGCTGGCCAGAGGCTTACTTGGCCAAAGGCTGGTGAGACGACAACAACTACGGAAGATAGTGGTTGAAGTCAGAGTTCCTATCCCGTCGCAGATACAACCTGACGAAGGTCAAAGGAAAAGTTGGCCGAAACGTCGTAAAAAAACAAAGAAACAATTAGGATAATAAACCACAATAAATAAACATTACTAAAATATTATATACTTTATTTGTTGAAGTTTTTTTTAAGCAAGTGTTTTCTAAAAAAACAAGCGGCGAAAATTGAAGATATAGAATAAAATAATAAAAGCGAAGTATTGCAGTAATTAAAAAACAAAAACAGAAATAAAGAAGTTTCATCTCATTTCTTTGTAATAGGATTTCATATTTTCGCTTGTAAATCATTTTCGCTTCTTAATACAGATTTGAAACGAACTATTTTTAGTCGCGGGGGCGGGTAACTGTTCTTAGATAGGTTGGGGTTTTGTATCGGAATATCTTTGATAAGTATTAATAATTGCTAACCGAAAAAAAAAACGATGAAAGGCGATTTTGACTACCGTTACACCTCATAAAATTAAACATCACAAGTGCATTTAAAAAGTTACATTACAGCACAAGCAGAAAGGCCCGGAATATGACATTTTCATTTAAAACTTTAATTCAAGCCATTATCATGGCACAAGTAGAAACGCTCGGCGTGTAAAGCCAATAAAATATGGGACTTTGAAATATTCAATAATTGTCTGTATCAACAACTATGTCCCAGAGCCTAGCTGGAGGCCGAACACGGTATCCCCGTAATAATAATAAAGGGTTGGGTTCGAGACTCCTAACAAACGGTTCCCAGTTCGATACAAAACACCTGATGAAGGCCGGAGGGCAAAACGGCCGAAACGTTGTGACTATAACAACCAAGATGAGGAAGTCAGTCCGACAATCTCAATCATTTGAAATATTCGTATGCGATTATCATTATCATTTTGAGCCGGAGGAATAGGTGCTAAGGGGACAAATCAGGGAAATTTGAGTGTTTCATGGCACGTTGAATCAACTGCGCTGGGATTACGTCAATCAGTAAGGTATCAATATAATCGAACTTACGAAAATAATTTTCAAAATTACAGAAGAAATAAGAAAATGTTAGAATTACCAAAGATACGGATCAAAATAAGCAAGGACATTAAGGCAACCACCGAGCAAAGCCGGGTAATACTGCTAGTAATATATAAAACGAACTGTATGAGAGTTTTTCCCTATGGACTCGAAAAAGACTGGGTTGATTTTTATGAAATTTCACGCACAGGTACTTGATATACCTGGCAGTGTTCTTTGATCGGTTTTGTGCCAGAATGCTTTCGATGAACATCGATAATCGAAAAATTCCGATAAACGAAAAAACACGCGATATTGATATTGATCAAAGCTAACATCAAAAGTGTATTTAAAAAGTTTTATTCCCACACAAGCTGAAAAGCTCGATTTTGAAATAAACAGCAGGTTCTTTAATATTACAGAGGCGCTTTCGAAATAAGTGCTTCTGTTTAAAGCACAATTTCACAATGATAATTGATCTTTTTTCATTTTAAATTTAATTTCACACCATTATCAGTGTACAACCTGTAATGCCAGGCATATAACATGAACAATCAGTTCTTTTATATGACAAAGGCGCGTTCGAAATAAATGTTTCTGTTTAGAGCACATCTTGCACTACTTGACTTTTGCATTAAAACTTTAAGGCAAACCAATATATATATATATTAAAAATAATTTTATAAAATCAACACTAGGTTCTCTACAGTGAAATATAGACTACAATATATAATATAACTTCGAGATGGATGTGGGATATTTCTCAGGTGCATCACCATATACCCCAATTAGAGCAAGCAATCAATCGATTGGGTTGAAAAATGGGCTATTTAATCGCTTTTGATGACAATCAAAATATTGGTGTGAAACATTCCTTCATCATCATTCAATACTGGACCACGTCGTGTCACCTCGCTATATATATATATATATATATATATATATATATATATATATATATATATATATATATATATATATATAAGTGTGTGTGTGTGTGAGTGTGTGTGCAAACATACTATATATATAGAGAGAGAAAGAGGCAGAGACACAGACAGACGGGGAGAAAGAGTGAAAGAAGGAGACCACGTTACCGATTCATATTTTAAGACTTGGAATAAAATAACGTAGGCTTTGTCATACATACGCTTTATTTGAACTAAAGTATTTTAATTTTTTAATTCTGTACACTCACACTATATTACCATATTTTGCTCCGGTTTATTTAAACTAATGTGAAACCACATTCGAAGATTGGTTGTTTCGAATCTATTTTTTAATTGTGACTAAAAATTTAAAACACGCTTACATCACAGAAACAAAATGAAATAATTCCATAATAAAACCATTGTAATGAACAGATAAACACGTGTCTTAAAATTACTTTAATATCACGTAATATAACACGTAATAAATACATTTATCAAGTACTTTTATTTCATTTCTTTCTGATATGAAAAAAAAACAGCCGCTTTATTTTACTAAATTCTATGCAATTTCATACTATTCTTAAAATTTTGTCTACGATTTTCAGATATCGTACAGCAGAAAACTTTTCGATAGTACAATACTTCGGCATATTTGAAATTACCATCGTTTTTCTAACCTCGACTTTCTTAAAATTACGCATCGAACAAAAATAACGTTAATCGCGTGCTTTAAATAACACGTTTGACATTCGTTAACACGACGACATATTTGAAACTAAATTCAAAGTATAGACCAAAGAAAACGCAAAGAAACTAGATGACATTGATATGTTTGAATTCGTAGGTTAAAGTTCATTGCTGTTTCTCTACTTGTAACAAAAGAAACATTCAGAGAGAGAGAGAGAGAAAGAGAGAGAGAGAGAAGGGGGCAGAAAGATATTTTGAATTTAAATGTATTCGGTATCTATTTCTATTTTATTTACTTGAACACTTTGGTTCATTATGTTGAAATGATTATCAATAGAATATTTTTTAACACATACGTCACATTTTTAAACATGTGACCAACTAAACTGGCTGATGAGCTCGGATTAGCTTCTGCGATTCAGCAAAAGATGTGTTTGAAAACTGCGAGAAATATGGAACAAAAAGCAAAAACCAAAAATTATTATATCTTTGCTCGCTTAATCTCTCTCTCTCTCACGTGTAGTTTCTAAAGCTACAAATTAAAAATTAATACTACTATGATAATCGCTTTGATTTATATTAAATTAGTATAATATTTTGGCACTTCATTTATTGACCCGAATTTTCGTGAATGTTGTTTGGGTAGACGAAGTTAATCGTCGAAATCTGCCGAGCGCTTATTTACATGACAAACGCATAGCTAATGACACATTAATGACAGCCGAACTGAGAGTTTAACTAACGAAAATTTAAAACGACAACAGTTTATAAATTGGAAGAAAAAACTCAAATTTAATTGCTCATAAAATTTTAATCAGCAAAGCAAAAAACTTTGAAGATATTAACATGAATTTTGCAACCGTATAAAACTGTTATATTCGCCAAAACATTTTACTAAGAGACAAATTTAATAGGATCTAATGTAAAGTGCAGGACATGTTCAATGAAATATATATGAATACAATAGCGGCTATGAACCATAGCTATGGATTTCGCTTGGGGATGAACTACTGCGCAATACAACAGTGCGTCTTTCAAATGGAAGGATTGGCATGTTTTTGAGACGCGTCCGTCTGTCTCTATGTAAAGGGATGCAATTGAAAACAATACCCATATGACAAAACCTTTAGCCAAGTGAGACTTTTTCAAGAAGTCTAAAAGTTGCATTAGAGTTACGGTTTTATTTTTATATTTTGTGTTGAGAAGTTATAATTTTGCAGAGAAAAACAATTTTTTATGTATTTTCTTTTATTTTTAACTGAAGCATATACGAATTAACAAGAGTGATGTTTCTGTATGGTACGTATAACCCACTACACGATGCAAGCAATAATTGATTTTATCTTAAATAGAAATGCACTGAGAAAAATAAGTTAAATAAAATTTGATATCTTTAAAACAATGATTTATTAGTTAGTTTATTCTAATTGCAGGATTAAAAGAAGTAGCAGAAATTTATGGAAGTTTGCTTTCCTTGTTTTAATTAATTTACTAATATTTCAGAAAATTTAAATACGCGTATTTATGTTTTATATGAAGATGGTTTTTCGAACCACTGCTCCTTTGGTGCATTTTATTCTAAAAGGAAGTCTTCCTACACCCGTAGCGCAACGGATAAAAATCCTCGATAGGTGCGATACTCTTTTTAACGAAAGTTTTCCTGTTTACGAAGTCCCGGAGGACACTGTAGGACACGGTTCATCATGTTAAGTAGACGGCTGGTCAGCAATTTTATCATCTGTAGTGATGGGATTTGCGTATATTTTTATATATAAGAGGACATAGCAACAAGAACTTATTTACATTAGACTTGAAAACGATAAAGTTATAATCAGCTTGAAAATACCCCACAGTTAGTGTGTTCCGCCGACGAGCAGTTCTAAGTAATACACTTTACTCGTGGACTTTTTGTTTAGTTGTAGATACGGATATAGAACGAGGGAAAATATTTAGTGTTTCTTTAGAATGTTGCACTACGTAAGATAATAGATTGAAGCTTATGTAATAAAATATTAATTAAGATTCCTAATGGTTCCTTATGATTCAGGGAAGGAGGAGGATACTCGATTCCGTGTTTATAATGAAAAAAATCCCTGTGAGATTCTTTATATTTTTCAAAATGCACATGTAAAAGATTTGAGTTATATCAAACAAAACGCCATGAGAATAATATCCAAAATGAAAATAAAGCGTTCTAAAAAGTTAACTGATGTAAATTACTGAATTTATAAATTATAAAACTTTTATATTCAATTTCTCTGAAAAATGAAATAACATATATACTTTTTCTTTAATTTGAATAAAATCATTTGTAATTTTTATTTTAACAAGCTCAAAATGATTCGATTTTATAAAAATGACACTTGTAGAATTTTTTTTATAAAAGTATATTTTATCGATGGTTTCCACATACATTTTCCCATATGTTTGGAATAATGACTCGTTTTAATGTTTGATATTATATACTGATCAAGAGCGTTCTACTAAGTGCATACACTAATAAATTATTTTTGAAATCTCGTATAGATTCATAAATTTGACAAAATGAACATGAAAAGGCTTAGGTTCGATCATAACGTCGTGTAAATGATATCCAACATCGAAAAAAATGCCATACGAAAAATTAAACTAATGGAAATTACTGATATATCAAAATATAATAAAATGTAAGAATTTTTGTTTTAATGTTAAATCATACTGAAAGGTGCAATCCTCGGTATAGGCGATGCTCTTTTTTTTACATAGTGTTCCCAGCTTATCAAAGTTCGGAGGACAATCTACGACAAGGGTTGGCTATGTTAGGAAGACTGCTAACAACAATGTGATGACCCATAATGGAATAACTTATGTATAGCTTTAATATATAAAAGGAAATATTAACAAGAACTGATTTACATTGGACTTGAAATTGGCAAAGTTATAATCAACTGGGAGCATCCTAATGGTATTGTACTTCGGAGACGAAACTTTATTCATAGGCGGTTTGTTCGGTTTTAAACACAGATAGAGAATACGGGAACTTGTTGTGAGTTTCTGTAGCTGGACGTATTTTTTACAGGGTAGGACTATAGATTGATTCTCATATAATAAAATTTTACTTAAAGTTTTTAATGTTCTGTTATCCCTGTATGCAATGATGAATCCTCTTTTAAGTCTTGTATAGTTTCCCATGTTTAGCAAAATGTACATGTAAAATTTTGGAGTTGGATCAACAAAAACGTCGTATAAAGAAATCCAAAATTAAGAACATGTCGTACAAAAAACCCAACAAATATAAATTAATAATATCACGAAATATTATGAAATAGAAACATTTTAGTTTCAGAGTCAATTTATAAATAAAGTAGAATAAGATTAACAAAATGACATGATCAAATTTGATAAAATTAAAACTAGTACAATTCAAAAAAAAATTAGGGGTTATCATTGTTTTTCACACGTATATATGTTTTGAATAATAACTTAACGTAAATTATTGTAATTAAATTAACGGCGAAAATCACTAGTTGTCTGCTTCTTGTTTATAAAGAATATAATAATAAGCGAATAATTAATATTGTTACTAGGTTGGGTTTCGATGATTAATGCTCTTAGACTAATCTCAGTCGTACCGACAACGTCACGCTTGTATGAACTAATTAATGGAGAATATCTTATTATATCGATAAAACAGACCAACGGCTATTACAGGTTATTTATCTCATTTGTTTCCAGCTTATTAGCTTATGACTTGAATGCATTTGAGTAAATAGAGTTAATCAACGGAGATAAAGACGAAGTTTCTCTGAACCTGGGCAAAACCTTGTAACCCCATTAATAATGTGCGAATTAATTTGCATCACCAAAGGCAGCAAAGTTGCGGCGGCTTATCTAATTACAAAACTGTCTGATCGGAGATTTTCTCCCCTGAGATAACCTCGCGTGCAAACATATTTAACTTGCGTATTGCCATAGAAATCTAATTTACCAAACAGTTGAACTTCGGTTTCTCCTTCGTATATATTCCTAATTAAAGCCAGGTATACAATTCTCTGTTCATCTTAGTCTTCTAGTTAAAGCAAGGTAAACCTATAAAATATGAATAGACGTATCTGAAAATGTTTCTTTTTTAATTAGACTTGACACATTGCTAAAAATGCTACTTTAAACAAATAGCGTAATAGACTGACAGATTGACAGCGCATCGTATAGTGTTATGTGGTCGTATATGTAATTCTGATGCGACTACTCTTTCTTGTTTTAACCGAATACATCATTGACCTGACAAACAAATAATATATAATCTCGTTTGTCTCTGTAGCCTCTTTTACAATGAATATAGGTGGAACGCTAAAAGTGTCACCCTAAAGAAAACAACACTACAGCTTTATTTTGCAAATTCTATTGAAAAAATCAATTCAGTTAACTTGATTATGTCGTCGAGCTGATATCGGAAATGGGAGCATGGCATTTCCCCAAGCACCGGCAGGAGATTGGCGAATGCTCGACTGATGGCGGCAATGAGGGGCTGACTTTGGTGATAGAAGGAGGTCATGCTTGTGGTGTTCTCCACGTATTATCAAACGAAGTAGTCCAGCGGGTTCAGGTCGATAGAGGAGGAGGGGTTGTGAGAGAAGGTTATAAATTCCGAGCACTCCTTCCGAAGTGAAGCCTGGCATTTATTTGAATCGTGTGTCGGCGCCGAGTCCCGCTTAAACATCCAGGGTATGTCAACGGTTACGTGATTGCACCAGGGGATCAGCACACTCTTCAGCAAACCTAGGTAGACTTTGTTCTTGACTTAAACGGAATACAAAGATCTGAAGTTGCATTTTTTGGTCCTCACATGAAACTACACTAAAGATCACAACCGTGAGCGGAAACTGTTTTCATCACCCTGGTAACGTCTCCGTTATTCGTGGCAATCCAGCAATGCATTTTGATGGTGATGGCAATGGTCCTGTTGTCATAACTTGAATCGGTAGAGATCAAGAGTTGTAAAGGGGCGCACTCCTCGCTCGTTGAACATTGTGCCACTTTCAGATATAATTGACGGTATCTATCGCTGTTGGGATTTGTACACAACTGGTCAACTAGTAGATAATGTGGTTAACAAATGTTAAATGACACACTGCTGCCAATACAGCACTACTCAAAACCTCGACGCTCTGCTATCAAAACTTGCTCCTCTGACATCCAAATCTATATATCTATAAAAGTGAACGTGTCTGTCTGTCTGTCTGGTCTGTGTGTGTGTCTGTGTGTTTGTCTGTCTGTGTACATTTCCCTACGCTATAAATCTGTCAATTTTTAGTCTATAGACTCGAAATTTGAAATACCGGGTACTGAGATTTGGGAAAATCAATGTGACGGGTGTCAGCCAGAAATTTTGCTGTTAAGGGGTCAAATTTCAACGATTTGACCTTTAAGAACTCTACCCAACTCCTCCGACAATTTTGGGTCTAGACACTTGAAATTTTAGATATAGGTTCCTTGAACCTGGATCTAACTTAATAAAGTAATTTGAGCCCAAAACTATAAATTTTAAGGGGTCATAATAGGGGTCAAATTTAAAAAAAAATTGACGTCTGCGGTCTATACCAAATTACTCAGACAATTTCTGGTCTAAACATTTGAAATTTTACATAAAGTGTATTCAGAGATAGGGCAAGCTTTTTAATTGGTTTGAGTCGAAAGTTTCAGTTGTCAAGGGGTCAAAGTTCAAAAGATTTGATATTTGCCGTGTCTAGCAAATTACTCGGCCAATTTGGTGTCTAAACGTTTGAAATTTGTACATTACGAGTATTCAGGCATGCTGCAAGCATTTTAATCAGTTTTGGGGCGAGCATTTTGCTGCTAAAAGGTCAAAGTTGAAAGAGTTGACTTTTACAAATTCTACCAAATTCCTCCGCCAATTTTGGGTTTAAATACTGGAAATTTTGCATGTAGGTAACTTGGATATGGGTAAAACTTTGTATTTTGATGTGGGACCAAAATATTAAATGTTAAGGGTTCAAAATTGGGTCAAAGTTAAAAAAAATTATCTCTGCTGTCTCTACGAAATTACTCACCAAATCTCTTGTATATCTATAAAAGTGAAAATTTCTGTCTTTCTTTTCTCTATGGGAGTAAAGAAAGACTATTATACAGAAAGGCATTACTTTACATATTCACACTTTTTAATATTTGCATATGCACATAACCTTATGAACAGTACATAGTGCCCGAGCAAAGCCGGGCGGAACTGCTGGTCAATAATAATCCCATCTCTGATAAATCAGGCTTCTCATATTTAACCGGAAGCATCTCATTTGAATTTTATGTGACAGCATTACAAAGATATAAGGAAAAGCTGCCGCTTTTTCCCAAGGTTTTTCCTTGTGTTTAATCACACGCTCCCTTGATTTTTAAGATCAATAACTGGTCTCATATTCAACCAACGATGCTGGACGGCTTTGTTCACAGTGCGACTCGTACCGATTCTTCTTATACAACTTCATCAATCTCATCCTTTGCTGGGAATGAAACTTTCTGTATGTCTTAGATACGAAGTACTATCAACTGCCAATGTCATCTTGGAGAGCACCTCAGTTATAGTACCCCTTCTTCAGCGGGTTTACCACAAGAATTGGCTGGTTTCACACACAACTCTTCACCAACCCTGATTTTCGCTCATACCTGTGCCACTCACTCTGTGACTGCCAATAGATATCGCCATTCGTATATAAAAATAGATCGATGCGGAACTGACGTTTTATGTTGGCTAGCCTTCGGTGCTATAGAAATGCTCACAATAACCAGCTTAACGGTCTTCTATAGTTTGCGTCAAGTATATCTATCTCATCCTGCTATACACCTTGTTTCTGCTGCGTATACGCCCACTGATTCGTGGGATCAGGAAACTATTCTAAGATTATTTTATAATAGTGTTATAATCTTCAAAAAACCTGTAAATGTTCTTATAGTTTCATCCTATAGAACCAAAGATCAATATTCAATTTGGCTACAAGTATAAATGTGTCCGTGTATATATATATATATATATATATATATATATATATATATATATATATATATATATATATATATATATATATATATGGTGACCCATAAAAACGGGCCCGGCTCTAATAAGGGCCCGTGTCTTACTGTTTTGTCCGAATGAAATGAAACTTTGGCCATGACTAGTTTATTATATTCAAAACATTACATCAACACTCTAGGGTCTTTGGCCTTGTTTTTTTTCTCCGTTCTACAGCATATGTTCTAGATGATCTCTTTTGTTTTTTTTGGTCACCCTGTATATACACACAGAAATACATACATAGATATGTAATTTATTTTGGCAATATTTAAGTTTGGAATCTCAGCGATAATTGGTCAGAATTTAACAAATGAAAACTCGTTTGAAAAGTAATGACCTGGCTCGTGTAGTGGGCTATGTGACATTTGCCCCTAAGGTCGCGCATTAAGAGAATCAGCTGTTATTCAGAGCCTTCTGGGGCACTTTCTTATAGCCATAAAATGTTTTCATAAATGTGTACTATCTTTCCACCCTCTAAAATATTCTTATAAAATTACATCTATTATAGGTTTTCGAGGGTGTTGAAAACGAACATAACGTTTGAATTATTAGAAAGCGAGTAGTCTTCTAAGAAATGAAGAAGTTTCAGTTTCCAAACGTGAAAGATCACTTTTCTGTATGAATTTACCATACAATGAGCACCAGGTTTATAGACACATTTTTTCGGGGGGCCCTCTGTTATCTTATTTTAGGATTGGTCTTAACTGTGTCCTGTAAGGCCAACGCAAAACCTTAAGATACTTCTTTTTAATAGATGCTCGGTGTGCTAAAACCGGCTATTACATTTAAATTTTCCGCAAATAAGTATTTTCCGGCTATTAAGCAAAAATACGTGCACTTGCGGGTACAGCAATGACCAATACTTATGACAAAGTATTATATTGCTTAATACCCGGAAATACTTATTTGCGAAATATTTCAATACGATACTCGTTTGCAGTACACCCGAAAACCTATGTATAACAAGTTTTTAAATGTAAGTTTAGTGTTTGTTTACCAGGCCGTAATTACCAAATAAAAACCACCTTAAAAAAATAAATAAATAACAGACGCCTCCTCCCCGACAAAAGTGGGTGTTCATTTTACGTTGAATTAAAAAGTGATTTCACAGTGTATAAGAATTATTTGATAGTGGAGATATTCATAATCGTAACCTATTCCAAAAAAGAGGGGTTATGACATATGAGAAATAGGTAGAATCACGTGTCCTCTTGCGATCATTTCAAATGATTTGAAACCATAGCAGAAAGTTTTAGTCTCCCCACCATCGGGGCCAAATGCTTTAGCTATATATATATATATATATATATATATATATATATATATATATATATATATATATATATATAGAGAGAGAGAGAGAGAGAGAGAGAGAGAGAGAAGGGGAGAGACAGAGAGAGATAGAGAGAGAAAGAGAGCGGAAAAGGGAGAGAGATTGAGAAAGAGAGAAAAATAGAGGTACAGAGAGAGAGAGAGAGAGAGAAAGAGAGAGACAAGGGGAGAGACAGAGAGAGATAGAGAGAGAAAGTGAGCGGAAAAAGAGAGTGAGAAATAGAGGTACAGAGAGAGAGAGAGAGAGAGAGAGAGAGAGAGAGAGAGAGAGAGAATGACCACAGGTAAGTAAACAACTAATCATACAGTAGTGTTTATTTGTTGTTAGTCTTTCGAAAATTCTGTTTAGCAATGATCTGGCGGAAGTAATTATAATTACTTCCTGTTTTTGTATATGTGCGATTTTTGTATATGTGTGATCGTCAGCTGTTAGCGCCTTTTACCGAGGTCCAAGTGAAAGGTTTAGTTAAAGCATGAACAATCCATATATTACCAGTGTATATATATATATATATATATATATATATATATATATAAATATATATATATATATATATTTATATATATATATATCCTCACCTTATTCAGTTGTTGTTTCACGACGTTTCGATCAACTATTCTGTGGCTTTCATCGACGACGGGATAGAAACTCTGAATCTCCTAACTGTATTTCCAGCAATTACTGCCAGCCATAGCTGTTGTCTGTCACCAAGTTTTGGAAAAGTAAACCTCTGGCCAGCTTTGGGAAAGGTTTGAAACCGCTATCTTCAGACAATTCATAGAGGTTCAACCGATCTATCCACTGCACCAGGGAAGGCGATCAAGGTTGGATTCTTTTTGGTCTTATGAATCCACGTTTATTTATTATCGGATCTTTCATGGTCGGATCCATACCGAATGATATATATATATATATTATTCAAATGGAATTCATAATTGAGTAGAGTAGTATTTATTAATTCGCTTATTGCCGACTATTATCCTCATTATTCTAAGTTGTTGTTTCAGATATTTCAGGCCTTTGTCTGGTAGGAACCGCGACGGAATAGGAACTCCAAATCGCCTAACAACAACTATGGATAGCAGTAATTTTTGAGAATGCAGTTAGGAATACACATGCACATACACATTACGCACTCATATATATATATATATATATATATATATATATATATATATATGATGGATTGTTGATGGTTTATGAGGTAAGGGTGTCAGATGTGCTTTTACATGTTGTCTAACAAAATGTATTTACAATCTCTTAATGTAAGTATGCATATTGATTAGTAATATATAATAGTTATTAAATAATTAAATATGGCTCATTTCATCAATCAGTTTGATAAGCGGTAACCTTAAGTAATCACGTGCTTTAATTGTGCGAGGTTTACTGTTTCAGATCGGATTTGTTTCGATTCACATAAACGATATTTTAATATTTTTATTGTATAGAATCCAAAGTTAATCAGCGTTTGTTTCCCAAAAAAATTATTCGTTTCCATTCTAAACATAACAAGGCCGATAGGCATTAGTCGCGTGCTCTCGTGTAAGGACTGAATGCGTGAATGTAGGATTGGCATGAAATTTTTAAAGATAAACTAAAATGACCGAAATATGGACTGAAATGACTTAAATAAAAAGTAAATGACTTCAATGAACTTAAGGATGAATTGAATGACCTTAAAAATGACTTGAATGCTTAAAAAAAACGGTATTCCTTCCAAAACAACTTGAATGATCAGAAGAATGACTTGAATGGCTTTGAGACTGACTGGTTGTTCAGTGGGTGATCATTTTACATAAAATTAATACAGAAAAATGATCCCCCATTTTATATCACAATAAGTACAGCATGTAGTAAGAACAGATTCTACACTTTGAGTAAGGGTATTTATTTGCTCCCCCACCGAGCAAATTAGGCACAGGCCGATTTTTAATGGGAGGATTGAAGGAGAAATGGGGATCAACTGCCTGGGGAGAAGGGGAGCTGGATAGTGACGATTGGTATGAAAGGTTTCCCCTACATTGACCAAAGTCTTATATGTGGGGCTGCCCCCACATATGGTCTTTGCTTGCAGTATCTGCCGGAACAGATACTACACTTTAATCTTGGCCAAAAGGCCAAGAAAAGAGTATTTATTTGCTCCCTCACCGAGCAAATATGGCACAAGACCGATTTTTAATGTGAGGAGTGAAGGGGAAATAGGGACCAACTCTCCGGGGAGTAGGGGATCTAGATAGTGATAATTGGTATGAAGGGTTCCCCCTACATTGACCAAGGTCTTATATGTGGGGGGAAACCCCACATATTGTCTTTGCTTGCAGTATCTGTCGGACAGATGGTATTTATTTGCTCCCCCACCGAGCAAATTAGGCACAAGGCAGATTTTTAATGTGAGGAGTTAAGGGGAAATGGGGACCAAGTCCCTGGGGAGTAGGGGAGCTGGATAGTGACAATTGGTATGAAGGGTTGCCCCTACATTGACCAAGGTCTTATATGTGGGGTCGCCCCCACATATGGTCTTTGCTTGCAGTATCTGTCGGACAGATGGTATTTATTTGCTCCCCCACCGAGCAAATTAGGCACAAGGCCAATTTTTAATGTGAGGAGTGAAGGGAGAGGGAAGGGGAAAAGGGGACCAGCTCCCGAGAGGTGGGAAATGGGAGCTGGTTAAAGGTCAGTCATGTGGGGTTGCCCCCACATCTGGTCTTTGCTAGTCATAGCTAGTCATAGCTTGCAGTATCTGCCGGAACAGATGGTATTTATTTGCTCCCCCACCGAGCAAATTAGGCACAAGGCCGATTTTTAATGTGAGGAGTGAGGGGAAATGGGGACCAACTCCCCGGGGAGTAGGGGAGCTGGATAGTGACAATTGGTATGAAGGGTTGCCCCTACATTGACCAAGGTCTTATATGTGGGGTCGCCCCCACATATGGTCTTTGCTTGCAGTATCTGCCGGAACAAATGGTATTTATTTGCTCCCCCACTGAGCAAATTAGGCACAAGGCCGTTTTTAATGTGAGGTAAAAACCAGCTCCCCTAAAAGGGGTCACTCTGGTTACCAAAAATAATAATTGTCCCAGTATAGAGGGTCTCCCCTCCATTGACTGGTACAAACCATCTCAAGTGCAGCATCTGCCGGAACAGATACTACACTTTGATCTTGGCCAAAAGGCGAAGAAAGTTTAAAAAGCTAAGAACAGCATCTATTAAGAACAAACCTAGATCTCAACCAAAAAGCCAAGCACAAAAGTGTTACGGACAGACCGACAGATCCGACAAACTGACCGAAAGACCAACCGATTGACAGACCGACCGACAGACCGACCGACAGACCGACCGACCGACTGACCGTCGGAGTGACTTATAGAGTCGCTTGCACGCGACAAAAACCAGATACGAAATTACTTATCAGATATGAGATTGAGTTTTACTCGAACACTTTCTAAAGACCAATATCTTCATATTTGCAATTCCACCAATCTTGTTTTATACGATATTGATTACTTTTCCGTGACTTTTTCTCTTCCGAATTTCTATTTATTATTAGTAAAAATTTAATAAAAAAACGACAGTATACAAAATTGAATATTCTAGTAAAAATAGAATTGCGATAGTATAATATTATCTACCGCTTTTTTTTTTATTTTATTTTAGTGATTGCGTAAACTCACTTCTCTGAGCTAATATAATTGTAACTAGACTGATATAGTGGCACATGGGGGTGGAAAAGTCACAGTGATAGACAAGGACACACCCATTCACACATGGACTCACAACAGCGCAGACATATATATATATATATATACATATATATATATATGTATATATATATGTGTGTGTGTGTGTGTGTGTGTGTGTGTGTGTGTGTGTGTGTGTGCATATAAAGGGTGATAAAAAACGGGCCCCAACTCTAATTAGGCCCCGGTTTTTAGTGTTTTGTCCGAATGAAATGAAACTTTGGTCATAACTAGTTTATCATATTCAAACCATCACACCAAAAAACTAGGGACTTTGGCCTTTTTTCTCCGTTCTACTGCATATGTTCTTCATGGCCTCCATTTAGCTTCTTTTTTTTTGGATCACACGATATATATATATATATATATATATATATATATATATGAGACAATTTTGTTAGTTCCTTGTACCATTGGTCCATTTTAAGTAAAACGGTCTCATATTAGCTTCAAATGTACCTTAGTGATTTACTTCTGACTCAACAGCAATGTGCACATACAAAACTGCTCTATTTTTCCAGACACTTCTGTTGGCTATATAGATGTAGCTTGAATTTATAGTGCTCATTTTCATATATATATAAATAATTATCTACATCACCAAGAAAAAAACGACACTAGAAACAATTTAACTTTATTATTATTTTTTCGTTTACCTGGTCGATCCCAGAAAAGAATACCAAGCGCTCTACTGTCGAATGATATCTACACTTTCCTGCAAAACCCCTAACGTTCTCTAACGGGGTATACATGCGGCTGTAAACTGCTTCTGTATTTGATAGGTCCATGAAACTTTCTCCTTTGGCGGAAGCTTATTCACCCCGCTTAGGGTCAGTGTCACAGTTTTCCTCGTAACCACTCCGATCTTGACTTTGTTTCCGTCGGGTTAAGGTATTATTCTTTTCAGTTCTACAAGGTCGGCATTCTAAAACGTTAATTTCTCTCTATGAAAAAGTTTTAGTTTATAGCCAACCAATTGGTGCGCACGCACAGAAAAATACCGTCAATTTACGCGGATTGTGTAGCCTTTCTCAAGAATATTTGACGTAAGCTGTAAATAATGACTTGGTGGATCGTGGTCAAATTTTGTCTGAACTATAACCAGGATTGTCTAACCTGGGTTTACGCCTACATCACTTCCGGTTTTGCCGTGGTCGTAACAGAAAAGACGTCACGTTTTCCCCATTCTTTTCCTCCTTCATGGTACTGAGTCGGGGGCTGCCTTCCTACTACCTCTTTTTTCTTTTTTCCTCAACATACACATCTATACACCCGGGAAACGCCGGGCTGAAATGCTAGTAATTAATGAATTACATTTAAAGTTCTTTTATATAATATTATAATACGACCCTTTCCAACACCCTGAAAAACCTCATCAGTATGCCCTGTATTTAAGAATTCAGGTGAAAAGTCATCTCCCTCTCAGTACAGACCAATAAGTCTCCTGTCTGTCATGAGTAAGTCGCTGGAACCCATATTAAATAAAGAAGTAGTCAACCACCTCAACAGAAACAACCTTCTTAGTGACATGCAATATGGTTTCCGCTCTGCAAGATCTACAGCAGATGTGCTGACGGTTATATCTCATAGGATTAGTGAATTTCTTGCCAAAGGTTTCCTTTCCAGGGCAATTGCTCTTGACATATCGAAGGCCTTCAATAAGGTATGGCATAAGGGCCTACTTCACAAGATTTCCAGCAACGGTATTACTGGAAATGTTTTCTCAATCATTAAATCATTTCTCTCGGATAGGTTGATAAGAGTAGTGGTTTATGGGCAGAAATCAGAGGCCAACAGTATTAATGCTGGAGTCCCCCAGGGGTCCATCCTGGGCCCAACTCTCTTCCTGATCTATATCAATGATCTCCCAAAACACATACTTAAAACATTCGTCAACATCTATGCTGATGACACGACCATCTATGACAACAAATCAAAGGCTGTAAATGACAAAGTTCTCTCTAATTCTCTCTCCTCTGATCTTGAGCACGTGGTACAGTGGGGAAAGAGGTGGCTGGTAACTTCTAATGCATCCAAAACCATGCTTCTATCTTTACATCATCAACGCTCTGATCCCCATCTGGCATCAATTGAAATTGATGGCTCTCGTCTTCGAGAGGCTCCATGTTTTGACAAGCTTCTGGGTTTGACCTTTACTCCCGATCTGAAATGGAACATGTACATCAAATCTTTTGCCAGGGACGCTGGGAAAATGGTGGGATCCTTCTACTGCCCCAGAAGATATCTCACTACTGATGCAATTCTCTATCTGTATAAAAGCCAAGTACGTCCAAGTATGGAGTACTGCTTGCACATCTGGGCAGGAGCTGCTAAAAACAGTCTATCCTGCCTTGACAAAATAGACTTTGTGGTTTAGTGGGGGATGCCCTTTTCTCTTCCCTGCAACCTCTCTCCCACAGAAGATACGTTGCGAGCCTATCTTTGTTTTATCGTTATTTCCATGGCAGGTGCTCGTCTGAGTTCCAATCCCCCGCCCCCCTCGCCAATCTTTCACAAGAAACACCCGTCTGGCTGAAACTACTGTCAATAATTTTCCCCACTCTTTATCTGTGCCTAAATCCAAAGAAGATTCTATGAGCAAAGCTTCTTTCTTAGAACTGCGCCCCAGTGGAACTCTCTGCCGCTTCCCTGTTTCCCACCTGGCTACAACTTGGACGTCTTCAAGTCCAACATAAATAAACTCCTGACAAACCGCCCCCTTAAGTAAGACACTCTATCAAAACCCCCAATACTAATGATTACTACAATACTATCTCATGTATTACTGTACACGCAATAACCCTTATCCCGGAGTGGCCTACAGGCCATAATAAGTGGTGACCGCCATATAAAAAAACGACACTTAAACTATAATAATGAGAAGAATGAAAAGAATATTTGATAAGCATTTACATTCTATTCACGTTAATTTTCTCTGCTAAAATCGTAAGGATGATGTAAAAGCATATTATACAAAGTTCTATATAAAAATTAAAGAGCCGTGAAACAATCGTTAAAAAACATTAAAAAACACTCAGATACAAATTTCAGCTAAATGTTCATCACAATATTTTTCTATCGTATAAATCTATATATCTATAAAAGTGATAATTTGTGTGTGTGCGGACATTTCTCAACCTATATACTCAACGAATATTTATCTACAGACTTGAACTTAAGAATACAGAGTATTTAGACACGTGGCGGTCCTTTTTAATCTGTTTCCATCCGAAAAGAATGAACTGCTGAAATTGAAAAGTTGGTACGTGAGAGGTCAACTAAATTTTATCTGTTTTAAAATGTTTCACAACAGCTTCTTTATGTTGAGCATGAATGGGTTTGAAAACAGTCTTTAAAAGCATGTAAAGTTGATGTAATGGTTATCGTACTTGACTCACTGTCTTTATGGTTTAGTTTTATCTCAGCTCGAATATTTTTTATTTACAAGAAAGAAACTTCTTTAGAAAAAAAATCTAATACTCGCATGAACATTAGTTTCCTTTTTTTACTTCATTTTTTTTTTAATTTAACGTTGCGGTTAATACCTACGATATTTCTGTTTATAGTAAATAAGAAATCTGCATTAATTTAAATATAATATTCATGCGTAATTTACGAACGGGCAACGCCGGGCGGCCTGTTTGTAATTAATAAAAGTAAAAATATCAGTGAAATATTCTTAATATTATAATGGCCGCTAACATATAATATTCCGAAAAATGAAAACCTTCACTGATCAGTTACTAATCATTCAATCCGAGCTAATTTTGTTTAGTTTTACACTCGCTAAATGTTTGTGAAATCAAGTTTACACTCCATTCATAAATTACTTAAGGGATTGAAAACTTACTATCACATTTACGAGTAGTATTTTGCTACCTTAAGGAACATATGTAATAACTAGTATATAATGGTTAATTCAATTATTAAAAATTATTAAAAGTACTGCTTTTATCTTCAGTTGTATTTTTAAACTATTTCGGTGAAGTTTACGATCCAATGTTGTGTGTCTTTATTATTGAGGGTGAACACGCGAATCCCGACCAAATGCAAATGCTGATCTGTGTGCAAAGTGACGTCACGACGAGGGGAAAAAGATATAAAAAGAATAATGTCTACGCAGGTAGAGGATTAGGTTTTATTTGGAAAAGTACTAGAGAAATGAATATAGTTTCAAAGAAAGTGAGCCAAGTTTGTCTTTGCTGTGGTTTCTTGCGACAAAGTCTACAGCGTGTTAGGTCTACATGTTAGCACATGTGTAAATGAGGGTAATAGGTCACGTCAAACCGAGGAATCTTCTTGTCGAAATCTGTAATCTTTTCAAGTTCGAAAGACATCATTTTTCTATCGATTTCAGGAGGATTCCCGAGTTCCACAATGAATATACCCAGGAATAAGGTTGGAGGTCACCTCTACTGAAACCTTCCTTATATAACACTCAAGATAAGAACATATCTGAATAACACGAATAAACAATTCTCAAAATGTAGAAACATATATAATGCTTGTTCAAGTATTTTCAAAATATGCGCCATATTGCTTTAATAATATGACACTACAGAGGAGAAGCCTTAATAAAAAAAAACAGATCTAAAATTGCAAGCATAATTTTCCTCTTTGTGCATCGTTTTTTTTTACCAACTTGCTAATAACAAATATTGCAATTCACATCGAAATCTTTCTTTCGTGCGCTTTAATGCAAAACAGTTCTTTGCTATTATTGCAATACAACATCCAGTTTTTTTCTCTCTTTGATGAAGGCGAAAACTATTCAATTAACTGCAGTTGTGTTTCGCGTTTTATGCTTTGTTGCTTTCTTCAGACGCACTTTTCTTCTCAAGTTTTTGTTTGTTCCTAATAATTAAGGACAACAAACAGAAAGATGAGAAAAAAACCCATAAAAATACGAATCCAGAATGCGATAAATTCTTCCATACCTTCTCGTATGTTGCATTATTTAATTCAGACTTAGTCTATTTACGACTTTTTCCCCTATTAACTATCGCATGAGAAGACAAAGAAATACACGTCGATGTTTCCTTTGCAATAAGTACGAATTGTAAATGGTTATAGAAACGGTTAATTAGACAATATGTTCAATGCAGTCGTACGAGTATAAGACAATGTAAATATATGAGATATTAAATTCAAAGCGAGCATGCGACTTCTAGTTCAGTATTTATGGACAAGATGTAATTCGAAAAGAAGAAGAAACCTACAAACTACATAATTACGTTATTTCCAAAATATGGCTACTTTTAATATGTGTATTTCTTTGTAAGCTGAAGATTCATACTGTATACTATCGAAAGTAAGTGTTCAAGACTAAAAAAAAAAAAAGAAAAGCTTATCGTATTTCATTTCTTAGTAAAAAACAGAAAACGCTTAGCGTATTTTCTTTCTTAATTAATCCAGGACATATGATTACGTTATATGTAAACACGTAAATAAAAAGTTAAACAAAAATATATCTAATATACTTTTGACTTTTTCTGCGTGTATGGCCCGTCAGTTTAGTAGTTCTAATATGCATATTATACACACACACACACAAACACACACACACACACGCAGACACACACATACTATATATATATATATATATATGTATATATACTGGGTACTTTTCTATATGGAGGGGTCGCCTTTTTCGCCAATATATTCGAAAGTCATACCCTGTTTTCTATTGACTAGCCTAAATTTTAACATTCGTCACTTCCGGTTTAGCGATAGGCGCAACAGCAAAGAAGTCACGTTTTTGTATCGTTCTTTTCCTCCTTCGTAATACGTGTTCGAGCCTGCCTGCCTACTACCACTTTTTTTTGTTGAACACACACCTCCAAACACTCGGGCAATGTCGCGCACCCAGGCTTCTTAATAAACGCACAATTCGGGCCCGGGCAGACAATCTAGATTGTTAGAACAACGGAAGTTGTAAACCGTGCATAAACGCTAGTTGACTACCTCTTAGGTTATACTTATAATCAGTGTCCATCCTAAAGATTCTTGATATATATACACGTATTAAAAGGAATTGAGCCTACAACGCTTGTTGCTTTTTATATACTCAGTTTATTCTTTCATATTTCCATTAATCTTTTTTTAATTATTAATATGTTTGAAATTTCATAACTCGTTTTTGTATTTTTACGCCCTCTTCACATACTTTTTGATAAAACATAGATTTTGAGAAGCCATTCGAAACACTAATGTCTCTCTCACGAGGGAAATGCGTTTTGAAATGTCCGTTTCTTCAAACGGTTATGTTGCCCACTAATTCGTTGCGCCACGGTTGTTTTGGGTGAAATCAGTTTGATTTAAGATCGTGTGTAGTTCTGTAGTTGTTCAGTTTTCATTTTTTATTATTCCCCTTGATTGTATAAGTGAAACTATATGTGGGGTACGTGTGTGTATCGTTTTCTTTGTGTGTCATTGTGTGATGCTGTGGTCGTGTACCCGTGGGAGCGCGTATGTGTGTTTGCGAAGTGTGTGCGTGAGTATATATACATATATGCACATATATATGCGTGTGTGTGTACCTGTGTCAGTTATAAATGATAACAAAATGCACTTAACCTTACCACTTTCCATCGATCATCAGAATTGCGATCATAGTATTAATAAATAGACTTACGCACCAATATATGAGAGTTATCACGCCATATTTATATAAATTTACTTAAAAAATGTATTTACCATCGTTATTAATTTTTCCATGACTTATAGACAATATACACACATCCACACACACACACACACACATATATATATATATATATATATGTGTGTGTGTGTGTGTGTGTGTGTGTGCTTATATATGTATATATATATCTGTATATCTATATATATATATATATATATTATGTTTAGAAAATATATATGAGAATTAAGCAATACAGAATTTTCCGCGTTTCATCACGTAAAGATTAATTAATCTATTCCATGGAGTTGATATTGCAACAGGCATAATATAGTTCCGTGTTACTGGGTTGTTACTTATGAAATTTGTTGTTATTTACACATAAAATTATCCTAGCCAATGGGAATAAAAATGATGCATAGTAGGTAGGGCAGGCAAATATTAACCGACTACATCAAACAGATGCAGTCTTTGTATATTTCAAGCATGCCATATATTTATATCTGATGCATAAGCCGTATGATGTGATTCAACGATGTTTATACGAGAAGAGATTCTCGCGTTTTCCTTTAGACTGGATTAAACACAATAATAAAAGTGCATTAGAAAATGGGAAACACAACCATGATATAAGAGTATAACTTAAATCCAATTAATAATAATAAAATAGAATATTTGTAAACCCTGTTAATATAGTATGTAAAATTCGAATATAAAATAGATAATACGTAGTACAAAATAGCACAAATATAATAAAGTATGCCCATTCATTAAATGCTAGTAGTAGATATGAGAAATAACGAAATTAAGCTCAATAGTAATCTTCTATAATATAAATCTCATGTGTCTGTTTAAATGTATGTATGTATGTATGTTTGTATGCCTCTCCTAAAACTTTCGACAGAAAGTAACGGATTTTTACGAGATCGGTATCGTTTTATAGCTCAACCCCTTGGACAACAAATATCGAAAGATTCGCTTAAAACATTAATCCATTCACTCTCAACTGGCCACTTATCTTCAAGGACAGGTCGCTTTTTTCGCCGATATTTTCGAAAATCATCTCCTTTTTTCTATTGACCAGCCTTAGTTTAAACCTTCGTCATTTCCGATGTAGCGTTGGACACAACGGCAAGGTGTGATGTTTGTTTTTCACTTTCTTGTCCTTCTTCACTGTACGGCCTCAAGCTACCTGCCTACTACCACTTTTTTCTGAACACACCTCCAAACATTCAGGCAAAGCCGGGCACCCAGACCAAGTATTACATGAATGCAAATGAGAATTTGATTACCACATATTGTAGAACTTTGGCAGAGAGCGAAAATAAAAACACAATAAATTAAAAAATGTTTAGGTTACAGGTCGTTTTTTTATCTTGTAAAATATGTTGCGAATCTTGCAGCTCTGCATAAGGCTGGTAGTTGACTTCTTGTGGAAGTTGTAGTTGAATAATAACTATGAAGATTTGTAATTAGCTTTGCCTTTTTACTACATTAGTAATTCGGATGCACTAATGAAGTTGACATTAACCAAAATCAATAGTTTCGCTGACTGAAATTACGATAGAACGCCAAGAAAGACATACCTAAATCATTAGGATGAATTGTCTCAAACATACCATGACAACTTGGACGCCAAAAGCTCTTAAATTAATTAAACGAAAAATAGAATGAGTCCGACGTCTTTTACATTCTTTTCTCGAACTGATTTTTAGTTTAAAAAAAGGGCCGCAACTCGTGCGGGTTGATATTTGAATTAAACCAATAAGAATTGCTGTCTTAAAACTATGCATTGAGCCTATCAGCCAATGAAGAGAGACGATTTTAACTTCTCACAACATCTGAAAACCACGATTTCTAAGGTTTAGATGACCTCATAAATAAAAAAAATGCTGACACGCAGCAGAATGGATGGATGATAAAGTATATTTATCTTATGTAGCTGTAATCTAAGCTGAATATATTTTATCGTAAACTCATGAATTAGTAATGTATATAGATTATAGGTAAAATTCATCCGACAGAAATGAAATCGAAGCTTTGGTCTTAAAATCATAAATCAGCAGTTTGTAAAGACAATACGTAAACACCATCAAACTGAGATGTAAATAGGATCTATTTCTAGAGTAGAAGATAGATATTTTAATAACTGGAGTTCCCTAATTCAATGAATTTGACTTACATTATTAACAGAAGTAAATATGCACAGCTAAAATTTAATCTATATATATAAAAAAAGTGAAATTGTGTGTCTGTGTCTTTGTGTGTACATTTCCATACCAAACTACTCTGTCAACTTTCAGTCTACACACTCGAGATTTAATATAAGGCGTATTGAGATTTGGCAAAATCTTTAATCTGTTTTAGGCCAGAAATTTGCCTGATAACGGGTCAAAGTTCGACGATTTAACCTTTGAAAACTCTACCAAACTCCTAATATAGAAGTAGAATTATGTAGATGTATGTTACTTGGACAAGGATCAAAACGTTTTATTTGATTTGAGCCCAAAACAAGAAATGTTACGGGGTCAAAATTTGGATAAAGTTTAAAAAAAAAAAATTACCTATACGGTCTCTACCAAATCATTCGGTCAAATGCTGGTCTAGACATTTGAAATGTTACATAAAGTGTATTCAAACATAAGGCAAGGTAAGTAACTGGTTTTAGGCCGAAAATTTGTCTGCGAAGATTTTACCTTTTCTGTCCCTAGCAACTATTAAGCAATTTTTAGGCCTTACACTTGGAATTTTACATAAAGTCTATTCAGACACGCAGCAAGCCTTTTCATCAGATTTGGACGAGAATTTAGCGGCCACGATGGCAATATTGAAAAGGTTGACCATTGCATACTCTACCAAACTGCTCCGCCAATTTTGGGGTTACACACTGGAAAGTTTAGATGTAGGTTACCTGAATATGAACCAGACATTTTAATATATATATATATGTATATATATATATATGTATATATAATATATATGTATATATATATGTATATATATATATATATATATATATATATATATATATAAATATATATATAAGCGAGAGAAGATACTGATAGAATTCAGATGAAAATCCTGATAGATATTACTTGAAGTAATACTTTCAAGGAGATCCTAGCCAAAGAGGAAAAGCTAATGAATATATATATATATATATATATATATATATATATATATATATATATATATATATATATATATATATATTCACGCATATTTTATTGAAGAGGATCTTCGTTTTTCTTTTTATGATCTTTCTTTCGAATTTTTCTTGTTTTCGTACAAGTATTTTTGTTGTAGGATCCAAAGTTCTTATTAAAAAAGATTCAAATTAGGCGAAATTACACATATTAAATTAGTAATAAAAACAGTAAAACGACAGAGAACATATCAATTAATAAGTAGGATGCACAGGAAGAACAACCCTGACGATGGTCAATCGACACCGAAAACGTTCGGTAATCTAGGGGACTTTATAAGACTGTAGGCTATGAGAAAATAAAGACTGAATATATTTGAAATATAGATCATATTGGAGTTAATCTTTTGGATTATTTTCCAGACTTAGAAAAAACGAATCAATATTTAAATCCAACGATTAAAATAAAAAGCTTAACACACAAGAGAGAGAGAGAGAGAATAAGAGAGAGAGAGAGGGAGAGAGAGAGAGCGTGTGTGTGTTTGTGTGTGTGTGTGTGTGTGTGTGTGTGTGTCTGGTGTTTGAATACATCAGTTATTTTACCAATTCTTCCCTGTATATAAACCTTTACTTTTTCTTACAGACGATCAATTATAAGAGATAATAAAATAGCACATTAAATGAAAAGACAAGCTGTAATACAGCAATTAGCGAATTGCATAACTCCTTTAAGTCGCGCGAGCTTTATTATTAAAGTTCGCAATGAGTTAAAGATAATGATGGCTTACTTTCTCATGTTGCTAAACGTGAGAAAAAGCACCACTACAGCTCTGAAAGCCTTAGAACACGGGTGTTTATTCAACAAGTTACGATTATCATAAATGAGATCTCTTAGAGGTCAATGGGGTCAATTGCAAAATATTTCTGTCTCCAGACCACATTTCGAAAGACCGTCCGTAAGAATGTTCGATACAGATGATATGTGCTAAATGTTATGTACAATATCTCCGAGGAAAATCGTCCAGGGAGATTCAAAAGACTTTAAAACAAACTGAAAAATCCTGCTGAAGAATACATGCTTTGTTCTTATTTTTTCAGATTAAAGGAACTTTCACCAAAGTGTGGCCTTCAAGCTATCTAGGCTCCAATCCGTGAGATTATTACGTGTACGGTGTTGATATATATATATATATATATATATATATATATATATATATATATATATATATATATATATATATATCCTCACAAAAGCAAAGATTGTTTGAAAGAATACTAAAGTTAATGGACAACATCGACAACGAGCAAGGTTTAGGTCTTGAATAGAAGCTGTCACTGAAACGGTGGGAGATTTCATTGCATTAAATTAAGTTGGATTCAAGCTCATGTTTCAATGTCGTTTCATTTAATTCCATATGTATAGTTGTTTTTATTATACTTAAAATGTAATAAATGTTCTCAAACACCGGACGCATTCTGTATATAAACAAACAATACTGAATTAATACATTTTAAGAAATTACCGACCCTTCAGAACAAGCGCCGACCATTCAGAAAAGAATTTACAAAAAGCAGAAAGCAGCGGGGATTGTAGTATTTAATTAGAATCAATTTACAATATTAACAGTATATTATAAATACAAATACATTATGTAGATAACTATTAAAAACACGTATTATAGGTCTACAAATTTTAATGAAAAATGATAGAAATTAATAAAATTTGATTGAAACGCACAAATGTTTGAAAATACTTTTTTTTTAGCTAAAACAAACGATTAAGATTTAGGCTTTTGACTCGAGGAAATTTACGGAGGCTGAATGAACCAGTATATTAGTTTTATGTGTTTTTCTTTGAACTTAGAATAAATTACTGTGGATTAAACGACTCAGACATGCAGTAATAATATCATTGTTAATGAAACAGGTCTTTAACCTGAATTATAAGAATATAATAAAAAATATACATAAAGAGAAAATCTTTTCCATTAAATCTAATGAAATATTTTCTCATATACTTATATATATATATATATATATGTGTGTGTGTGTGCATATATACATATATATGTATGTATATATATATATATATAGAAGAAAATAGGAATAAAAATGTCACAAAACTATATATTGATAAATATAGAGTGGTTCATTTATTCAATAAGGGTATACAAACATTTAGTTAGGGTATAGAGGGGACTCTTTATGCCAAGGCATTTCGAAGCCTAATGCTTCGCATCAGAAAAGTAGAGAAGATGCTAGGTAACATAATAGGGATGCGACGTCTAGCGTGGGATTCATCAGGAACGAAATAATTAAAAAAAATTATAAATGATATTTACCAATTTTTATTTATACTTCATTTTTATTCCTATTGTTCTCCTATATAAGTTCCAATGAAACGTGTTGAGCTTTATATTATCTCTATAAGTCCCTATTTTGTAGAATTGATCTCATTGTCTTATTCTAACTCACTAAGCTATATATATATATATATATATATATATATATATATATATATATATATGTTACTTTTTACAGTGTATAATGAACAAGTTCATTTATTTCTGTTTCAAATATTTGAACGATGTCATTATTTATGTAATTGATATATTTGTAAGAGAGAGAGAGAGAGAGAGAGAGAGAGAGAGAGAGAGAGAGAGAGAGAGAGAGAGAGAGTGTCAAACATTTGTTTAAATTTGGAGAGAATATAATAACAGATTTTAAACCACGGAATTTCTTCTTAAAATGCAAGATACAGATCTGTAAATGAAACGAGTATTTTCTAGACCTTTTTTTTACATTTATGATTTTGTTTTAATCGATATGCATTTGCCGTTTCTACTTTTCTGTGTTTTCTATTTACTATTTTTAAATCCTTATAATTCTAATGTTAAATAAATAGAAAATGGCGTTTTAATACTGGACACACTTGTTCTTAAACAGAACGTATCTCTTTGTTTATTTATCACTAATTATAATTATGAATGAACTATATTCAATATGTAATGAAAACATTAATTTTCGCCTTCTAAAATAATTTCAAATGCTAATCATAACCCATGCCTTTTCGATAATTTGTTTTTATTATAACTTGATGATCTAATTCATGTTTTTAACCATGAATTAAAATATAAATATATGAAGTTTATTAAAACAATAATCATATTCTTAATGTAATGTTTTATTATATTTACAGAAGCAAATCCAAATAGTAGAACATTAAAAAGAGGACCCCAAAGTTTTGGATTCGCGTTGCTGTAATGGCGTAAGCGGTATTTTTTATTTACTCTCATGACAGATTTAGTTAACTGTCAAAAAGTTGACTGGCGAAGTAAATTAAATAATAATTAAATAAATTATGAAAATAATTGTTTTATTGAACAATATAAAATCCGTTTGGGTAGCTAACATTTTTTTAGAACTAAGTATAATAAACTGTCATTGATTGGCCTATAAAACTCTCAATAAAACAAACACAATCTGCAGGTGTATGGGCCTTTAAAGATTATAAACAAATTATATAAGTAAAATAAATTCGTTTGGGAATCCGACATTTTAAGTGCAAAGTGATTGTGCCTCGAGCAATGACCTATAAAACTAAAGTAAAACAAATTGCAGGGGTTTGCACCTGCAAATTATTTTGCACCTGCAAATTGTTTTGCAACTGCTGAAAATTATAATTTTCAAAATTATAAACAATAAATATACTTCTAATTTGGCAAACATTTTGGGTCGGCCGAACTTGGAATTGAGTACAAGTTTGGCACAAGGACTGCGCGGCTATACATCATTCATTAACTAATCACAGAATTGCTCCGTATAGCCACTCCCAATGACTGCAAGTAATTAGCCGATGATCTAAAAGTAAACAGAGGCTAACCAATGTGATTGTTACGACGATAGCCATTAATCGGCAATATCCATTGGCTGATTAATCAGACATTGATTGTTCAAGGATTGGAGCCAATAAATAGAGGATACCCAAAGCGAAAAATCGAGTTAGTTCATTTTCTGTCGCCGCTTAAAGAACCAAATCTGTTGCCACTCCATTCTGCATCATTAACGCTGCCTAATTTCAGTTAATATTTTCTAAGAAATCTTTATTCCGCCAGTCAACCAAAAATCACTCCGATTCCGTGGTGCTTTTGAAGATTGTGTTAATAAACGCTGTTATTGTTTTGTTTATAACAAGCGCTTTCTGAGATTTTTCATTGATTGCCTGACAACTTTTCGTCCCCCCAGCAACAAATACAACCTTCGTCGACTGGACAGTACTCATCTCTTCTTTCTACGGATCTTAAAGCAATGCGGGCATGGAAGCAAACAGAAAAAGACCAGTCGAAACATGTGGTGATCACGAAACCATCGGCCAACTCGGTTTCGTGAAGATATATTACCACACTATCAGCACATACTTCTCAAGATCTCTGATAATTTTTATTGAGATAAATTCTGTAATTGTTATATTATATTATCATTGAAACAAAAAACATTAATAAGCGAACTACTCAAAAAATGTAAACTAGAAATAATATAGAAAACACAATTTGTTTGAGACAAATGTTCATACCACGACGTTATTTATGTTAAAGACAGGCATAAAACATAGTTTATAAAAAACACCAAATAAAAGAAGAAATTTGAAGGAAAGAAAACTATATTGAAGTAATTTTTTTTAAAAGTTAAGTGAAAATATCCAACGAAAAACTACCAGATATTATTTGCGTAATTTTAACGGCAATTTTGTCCAACAGAATCTCAAAAAAAAAAAAAAAACAAAAACATGTGTCTATTTCTCTCCAACGCCCAGCAGCCATTGTATAGTATTTTAATGATGATATTCACACTAAACATACTTTCTTGTTTCTTTAAGAAAAAAATCTTTTGTATATTTACAATGATTTTTGCAAGGAAAAAATATGCATTTCTTAAATCATTCGTCGTTTCAAAATAATGAAATCAAATATGTTTAGAAAATACAAAGTAATGTTACATTTGTATCTATTATACGTAACCCATTAACCGTTGCGTGTCTATAAATTATTTATAGAATTGAAGATTTCGAGAGGTTAGCTCAACCCATTTCTTGAAGTTATTTCTATAACTATTTTTAAGCTTTCAATGCGTTTTCATCTCTAAGCAAGGAAATGGTTGCACAGGCACTAACATTACTTCATGTTCCGTTTATTTCCAATAAGAAATTGAAGATAATTGGACGCAATATATATGATAAATTAGAAATAATGACATTATTTTCGTCCGCTACCTACCAAATATAATAATTCGAGTTAACATTAATGTTCTGATGATAGCTGCGCATTAGATATAAAAAAAAACACGTTCTATGAAATGATTATGGAAAATAACATTAAAAAAAAATTCTGTATAACTAAAAATATTACTAAACTGTAATTAACCTCGTTTTGGTACGAATGACATGTCTACAACGTTTTGGCCGGTGTAGCCCCCAACTTTCTTCAGGTGTATCTTGTCGACTTATGTAATCTCTCAATCACACTCGGAATCTGCACATAATATTGAACGGGGCCTTTTATTTAATTCACTGACTCGATAAAAGTTCTAATTAATTCTTAATTGTATATTCGCTCGCAGACATTAACATTTAAACCTTCAAACGTCGAAATAATACAACTTTTACAACGGAATTTTCTTCCAAGTACATTAACCACAGGCTATTCTAGTATGAATTCCTGCCTAAACCTGTTTTATTTTAGATAGAAATAACGCTATTTGTTACTATGTAGATTTCTTGTTGATTTTTTAAACGACAAATACGGTTAAGTAGCATCTTCGCCCCCAATATCGTTTTACTTAAACAATCCCCCATATTTTATTTGAACATAAATAAATACTATTTTTATTTATTATTATTATTTAAACAGTAATCTAAGTATAGTAATATGCATATCCGTAGATTACTGGTTTAAAAATATTAATAATAAAAAAGAACAAATAAAATTAATTTATTACTAAATATTATTACTATATATGTGTATAGTATTACTACATACATGTTATATTTATTTTCGATTATTCATAGGTAGCTGTACCCATATCGAGTTAAATTACATAATAGGTCTACTAAGTAATTTATCGTCATCAAACATATGTACTCCCTCTTTTAATTTGTCTTGATCTTTACTATCTGTTTATAATTTTATTTTGGTCCAGTAAAGGGAGATGGTCTCCCGTTTCCCTCCATATATGCTCAGTGATACTCGACTCCTAATTCTCCACGTGTTATGACTGTTTGATTCTCTTCTAACCTTATTTTTCGTGGACGGCATGTCTCACTTTTGTATACTTATCCACATTTACAGGAAGAATCATACAAAGTGTGCGTAGTCATAATTTTATATCTGTACGTCATTGACTCACACACGATTTTTTCCGGAGAGTCAAATCTCTCCCGTATACTATCCTGATGTCATATAGATACATATTCCCTGCGTTTCTTTTCTGCAAGCCCTTTAGTTATGGTACACCCACTGTAGTGAGTTTTCGGGTGAGATCTTTTGTTGTCTGCTCCAATTTTTTTGAGCTGATGTCAAAAATACCTGGATTGTTTTTCGGTGGATATTCTATTGAACTCTCCATTTTCTCTTGCTTTTTATTGCTATTTCTAAATATTCCGTTTTCGCGATATTGAAGGCTAATGAAAATTTCCCTCTTTACATTCATAGACAGTACATCGACTGCAACTCTAACCATCAATATAAAGTAAAGAAATAAAAACAAGATGGGGAAACCCCCATAAATGTTGATTAATTGTTTTTATCTGACAATGAAGTCGGTGCATTCTGCTTTGAATCTGTTATGTAATTCTTGATAATTAGTTAGAAGTGATATTCATGAGAGTTTAAACAAATAAACTCAGCAAATTTTATTTCTTATTTCTAATAGCTTGGAAATAATGTTTTCTGATAAATCTCTTGCTAATGTTTATCCTCGTATTTTGTGCAGGAGATTTATTCATATCGCACCAAACGAAATACGTATAAAATTGACGGGATTGCTTCGCAAAATTAATAAAATTATCTTCGATGATAAAAAATAATTCATCGTTTTGTATAGCTTTTTGAACCGTCACAGCACATGTTAAATTTATGGAAAATGCTCTAAGGAACACCGACCAATCTAAACCCTCTACGACAATACCCTTCACAAAGCCGACAAGCAGCAAAAATCCTATCCTCACATTAGATACCGTAAACCTTTCTAGTTGAATAGTTTTTTTTCCTCTAACTGCTGCACTTCAGAATTTTCTCCCGGGTCCCTGCTTTCCTGACTGTATTGGCATGCAGAAATCCAAGTGTACTGTAAATAGATATCTTGCTGCCCAACTCTATAAATAGTATCTCCGCGAATATAGCCCCTCACGGTCAATTGGCCCTGTGCCTTGTTTGGGGTGAAACGACAAAAAAGAAAAAAAAGTAAAATGTCCATAGTCTTTCTAGGGATCTGATTGTTGATTTACATGAATTTATATTTTGTTGTTAGCTCTCTAATTTCGTTGACACCCCGGCCCTCGTTAAATCACCAAAGGTAAGCGCCGTTGAAGCTCGTCAGTACTAAAATATATGACTCTTTGGTTATAGAAGGTTATCCATGTTCTCTGATGCACAGTGGGGGATATGTGCCGCCAAGCTTTCCTTGCTGATGATACGCTGCATGAAATAATGCAGCATCCGCCCGACCCATCTTTCATCAATTCATCTTTTAACATTTCTCTATTGAAAAGAATGTGCAAAATTGACCGATTCCTACACATATTTTTTTTTAAATGTCGACAGTGTTTAAACACGGAAATCAATCAGTATATATATGAAAACATGAGTGCATATAATAACACCTTCCGTGATTTCTCTGTAAATTTGACATCGTACATTTTAATTAGTAAGTTGACTTCCGGTTTTAATAGATGCAATTTAGTGCACCCAGATTCTAATATAAACTTATATTGTAGGTGTACAGATTCTGTAAGTATATTAAAATTAGTGTTAGGATGATTGATAGGTACCGGAATCGGAAATAAAAAAGCAGAACCTTTTCGAGTGTAGGCAGCGGAAAAAATTGAGCCTATTTTCCGACGCCTAAAACAATTCTTTTTCATCGTTTTTATTCATTTAGTTTTGTGTAAAACGTAACTTGCTTTAGCTCGTGTTAATGATGAAATGATAAATACTTATTGATTTTAAGGTTCCATTAATACTAAAATCTATAAATCACACCCAGTACGTATTTTTCACATTTACGAACATATGTACACGATTTGCATATATTTCCGTAATCCCCTCCGACAAAAAACAACTCTATATTTAGAAATGTTAATATAATAGAAATCGGAATCGGTAATTGTATCGGAATCAGGTAAAATATTGGAATCGTCCCATCACTAATTAAAATTCTCCCAAACTGGCGCGAGCTCTAATAAGATGAGGGTTTTTATTTCTATAGCTTTCGTAATTATTTACCGCTATGTACTTTTTCAGAATCCATCCAATCACGAACCAGTACGGAGACTTAAAATAATCAGATTCATGAACTGTTCAGTTTTTAAGATAATGTCTAAAGTTTACCTGCACTAAATGTAAGTTTTTTTTAGACTTGTATACATTGTTGTCATTAAGCAAAATATTGATTAGATAATTATTCCTAAATTGAGATAAGTGAGGGTAATTTCACATATTAACAAAATTACCGGATTCTTCTGAAAATTAGCAAAACATCAGAGAAATATCTGTGTTCAATTATATATTCACTACCTATACATTACTTTGATAAGAAACGTTATTTGTTTCGGAAGAAACTGAGTGGATTTTGTTACTGTGCATAATTTATCATCACAAGCAAAAATGTGTTTGTTCCAAGTCTAATTCATTTGTATTTACAGGTGCTCGCTTGCGATCTTATCACTAGGGCTATTACAACAACCCATTCTTTTCATTGTTTTTTACTCCAGAGTATATATTTGACACAGTAAGACAGTTAACTACCCAACAACCACGTAAAAGCATATAAGGTATCAACAGATACACATTCGAGAGTCAAAGCAACTAAAAGAATATGCTGTTGTCCTAGCCCTACTTATCACGGATCTCCCCTGTATCTCTTTAACGCAAGAACTTAGCTTCTGTCACCCCTGACAACATATTCTGTTTGTTAACCCGGGTACCAAAATTAAGACGCGATTAATATGAACACACATTTTCCTTCTAAGATCCTTTTATATGAGGATCACATTGCCGCGAGACTGTCTTCCTCCAGTCTGCAACATGATTGATTCAAATTTTGATGTTAAGAAAAACTTGTAAGAGTTTTCTTTTCTGTTCATTGATTCGATCTTCTGATGGTACGGTTTATCATCTTACTAACCCTTTATAAGAAGTGACTTTAGATCTTGGCCAATTTTAGTGATAAATATAAAGAGTAAATCGAGGCATTTTATTTGCCATCAAGGACAGAGTTGAAAAATATTTTTTTTGTTTACACATTGTTCACCACTTATCAAGGCCCGGAAGTCACTCAGGGATAAGGGTTATTGCAAGTACAGTACGTTAGTGTGGAGATTTGATGAAGTGTTTACTTAAGGGGGCGGTTCATTAGGAATTTCTTAACGTTGGACTTGAACATATCCAAGTTGTAGTCAGGTTGGAAGCAGGCAGACGGAACAGAGTCCCATAAATAATATATTAATAAAAGCGTGTTTTTTGTCGTTGCATTACATATATTTAATAGAAATACACAGTTACAACAGAGAACGTGTAAATTCAACTGATTTTTAGTGTTAATTCATTTTAGAAGTACAGAAAAGAATGCAATCAATTATTATTGAAAAAAAAAAACACTTTTTACTTTGTATTGTGTAATTAGTGAAGAGAATAAATATTTTAATGAAAAATCATATATATATATATATATATATATATATACATATTTGTGTGTGTGTGAATTTTCTTTAGGATTTTTCTGCAATATCAATAAATGGAAATTGGAAATCAAAAGTTACTCTTTTTGTAGTAAGTCAACGTTGGCTGAATGAATTATATCCTTGCCAGAGATGGCTTCTGTTGTTGTGTTTGAATCTATCGACCAATGTATATCGTGAAACCCTGCCCTGATGATTACTGAAATGATGACACACTAGTGTGAGTAGGCATTTAATAATTATTATAGTATATATATATATATATATATATATATATATATATATATATATATACATATATATTTATATACATATATATTTATGTGTGTGTGTGTGTGTGTGTAACAGATGTTGTTTTCCATTCATGCAGATTTGTCAGCTTTTCATTTATACATCAAACTAAATATTTAAACCTTAGTTCTTTCGCTCAATGTGTATGTGAAAGTTCAACGTCCTGCCAACCTCCACCAAGTATCTTTACTGGAAAAGTTCAGTTTGGGCGAAAGAACTAAGGTTTAAATATTTAGTTTGATGTATTAATTAAAAGCTGACAAAGCTGCATGAATGGAAAACAACATCTGTTTCACACACACAAACACAGACACACCCACACACAAACACACACACACACACACACATATATATATATATATATATATATATATATATATATACATATATATAATTTAATAACATATATGACCGTACATCTTATCCGGAAGACTGATTACATTTTTGAGATATAGATCTCCCATAACCCTCTGCTTGCGATTTTGACCCCCTGGCGTAAATGGGGGAAAGGTTCGGGCCGTGCAAATTAATGAAATCGATTTGGTAACATAAAAGTCTACGCGGAACAGAAAAACGCAAGATAAAATCAATCCACTTACGAGTTATTTCTGGACATAAATATTCAAAACTTGAATATAAAAGCATCAGTATCTGACGTACAGTAGGGCAAAGATCAATCTGGAGATGTGTTGATCGAAAATAGCAGGAAATATGCACACTGTTTTTTTTTTACTCTAAAAGTTAGACATGTGAAAATTACACGATCAAATTCACAACTACCGGGGAAGATTTGTCTTAAAGGAAATTAATGAATGAGGCATGTTGATTCAGAAAAAAATCTTATACATAAAAGACTAGAAGAAGAAAAGAGACGTTATAAAAACGTTACTTTTTATTTTCTATTACATTTCACCCCAAACAAGGCACATTGCCACTTTGATATAAGGGGGTACTATCAGGGACATAAGCTACAGGGGTACTATGTGGGGAGTTAAACAGCAAGATGGCGGTTCACCTTACACTTGAACTTCTGCATGTCAGTGCAGTTGGAGAAGTAGGAACCCGGAAGGGAATTAAAAAAATCAAGCGGTTCTGGAGAAGAAACTAATGGTTCCCTTACACCCAGCGATCTCTACTGTGATGGGGTGGGATTTAGCTGCTTGTCGGGTTTGTCAAGCGTATTTACGTCGAGGAGAGTAAAAGTGCTTGCAGTTCATCGGAGCATGCGCCATTAAAATACTTGTAACACAGACAGAGGCATGCTACATTTCGTCGATGGGAGAGTGGTTGAAGCTGAGATGGCAGTTCAGGACCTATTAAGTTGGCGACTCTCTTTTGAACCTTGTCTAGCAGCAAAAGACTAGTAGCAGATGCAACAGCCCAAATATGACAACAATACATGGCGAATGGTGGCCTTATAGAGGCACATGATACTTTCGGGCGTTGGTAGCTTTCTAGCATGGTATAGAGAGCCTACCTTCTTCGCAGTGGTTCTGGCAATGCTCTCAATATAATTGTTCCAACTCATGTTTACTGTGAACGTTAGGCCGAGGAGTTAAAAGGATTACTTTCAGATAAAGAGTCTTTGGTCATTGCTATTGGTAGTAGAGAAGGTTTTTTGTAGTTATTGAAGGAAACAAGTTTAGTCTTGGTAGCATTGAATGTGACCATCCATTTTTGTCTCCGTTTCGCAACGGATTGGAGGTCATCCTCAAGTGTTTTTGTCATTTCTTTAGATATCTGTTCATATGTTTTCCTATCGTGTCTATTACATAGCGTGATTTCATCAGCATATATACCCATCTCACAGACAATGTTGTCAGGGAGGTAATTTATGAATAGTAGGAATAATAGAGCCCCAGGGATAGATCCTCGAGGCACTCCCGCATTTATATCATATTGTTTCAATGTACGTCTGTCGAAGACAACCTGAATTTTTCTCTTGTCAAAGAAGGATTTAATTATGTTAAGTATTATTCCAGTAATACCGTATGATCTGAGATGAGATCAGGTCCATATGCTTTTGAAGTGTCAAAGATTTTTATGATAGCATGCACCTGAGAAGTGGTGATTTTCAGATTGTCTAGTGTGGCGTCTATCCGTAAATGAAAGTCAGAGAGTGGTTAGCAGAGTCCAGTGTGGAGTTTGAGGACTTCCGACTGGCAAGCAGATTAGCCTTTTCGGTTGCTGAGCAAACAACCTAATTATTGTTGGATATTGGGGGAATTGTTGATTGCCCATTATTTATTACACTGTTGTAGATTTTCCATAAGTCCCGAGTTCCTAATTTCTGTGCTTCGGTGTGTTTTTTGGTGGTTTCAGTAAATTCTCTCTTCGCCGTCTTTATTTAATTCTTGCAGGTACTTCTTGCTTCTATATCCTTCTGGACTTATATCGGTTAAATCTAGGGTACGCCTGCTGCCTCTGCGCAATGGCAGCTCCACAAGTAGAAGTATACCATTGGGGAGAGTGGGGCATGTTATAAAATTTCCGCGTGAGAACATATGCTTCAATTGCCGTTTTGAACTATTCAGTGTTCTAATTTGCGAACTGTTCAGTAGGAAGTGAAAAGATTGTTCGCCATGGGGCGTCTTTGATGAGAGTCCTGATTGCTTCCCAGTCAGCCTTTCGTCGTTTTGAGAGTGATAATTTGTGCACATTATACAAATAGCTCGGTCCAAAGACTAACTTAATATGCTGGAAGACGTGTGTGTAACAATGCAAAAACCATCACTGTAGACAAAAACGGTCGATTAATTTAACGAGATTTAAAAATATACTAATAACTACGTTCCATTATATATATATATATATATATATATATAAATAAATATATATATATAAATATATATAAATATATATATATAAATATATATATAAAAATATATGTATAAATATATATATAAATATATAAATATATTTATAAATATATATATAAATATATATATATATAAATATATATATAAATATATATATATATATTAATATATATATATATATATATATATATATATAAATTTATTGTATTGGTAGTAATTATTAAGTGTGTCTACCAAAAGAGTGCTCAATGTTTAGACAGAGCCAAAATAAGTTAATTTAGTATACAAACAAATGGCTACACATAAGCATACATGTTTCAGCGAAAACACAGTAAGGGAATCGCTTCGTCAGGCCAAGGACATCTCTGGCTTTGATAGAGCCTTAGAATTTGCTAAGAATTATGCCAATATCTCCGATGAAGAAATTGATATTATAACAAAATGAAGAACTACATTTATAGTCAATAATGACGAGTAATGGACTAAAAATGCTACTAACAATTATTTTGGAGTATCCATGGGTTCATTAGACTCTGCGTTACTTACGGATCTTGTGGGTCTATACATATTGTACACATTAACTAATGATAATTATATTGAGGTAGGAAGCATTGGTTTTTACAGGGACGATGAACTTATGATTGTAAATAATGCTAATAATATAAAATGTGACCATATTAGAAAATTATTACAAAAAAATGACATTTTTTGGACTCAAGGTAGAAATTAATAGTAACTTTAAACGAGTGGATTTTTTAGAGGTTAGCTTTGATTTACCTAATAATAACTTTAAACCTTATATGAAAAATAATGCTAACCCTATATACATAAATCCCCAATCCAACCACCCACCGCTCATTATAAAACATATACCCGTCTCCATAGAAAGTAGAATTAGTAATAACTTGTCTAATGAAGAGGTATTCAATAATCATAAAAATATTTATAACCGGGCACTAAAAGATAGTGGTTACAAAAACGCTAACATTACGTATAAATATAACAATACTATACATAATAAAAGCAATAATCTGGAGGAGGGCAGTAGCAGTGATAATAATAATGATAGTAATAATGTAAATGGCGGTAGTTGTGATAATAAGAATACTAATAATAGATCTAGAAAAGTGATTTAGTTTTCACCTACATACAATACCTCACTAAAAACTAAAATTGGAAAAAAGTTTTTGCAATTAATCGACACACACTTTTCTCCAGGTAATTTACTGCAGAAGATTTTTAACAGAAATACTATAAAAGTGAGTTACAGCTGTTGCGACAACTTAGAAAGAATTATAAAAAAGCATAACAATAAGATGTTAATGAAATATAATGTTGCAACAGTTAATGATCCTAAAGTAGTTAACAATTGTAATTGTAAATTTCCTACGACGTGTCCCGTAAACAAAATGTGCCTAACACCTTCGGTAGTGTATCTAGCAAAAATATTCCCAGAAGAAAACCCTAATGATGAAAAATTGTATATTGGGAGTACAAAATTAACGTTCAAAGGAAGATACTACGGGCATAAAAGATCTTTGAACAACCTAACTTACGTAAAAGATACTTCCTTATCTATACATTATTGGAAGCTAATTAGAGAAAACAAAACGCCTAGAATACATTGGAAAATAATAAAAAAGGCTAAAGCATGTTACTCTTTGCAGTCACCTTGTTTCTTATGCCTGCATGAGAAAATGGAGATTACTAATTTTAAAGACCGTGACAAAGTTTTCAATATAAAACAATAATCGGCCATCTCCTGCAAGCATTTTCAGATGCATACGCTTAAAAAATTATAAAACACCTAAGTTTTTAAATAATATTTTTATAGTTTTTTTTTAGTCTTTCCAGTTCCCCTCGCCCCTTTCCCATAATTAATTTTATTCTATACTGAAACCATTCTAAACGTTAATTATTTTAAACATTTGTATTTTAACATCAAATAATCATACCCTATACCTAATAGGTTAATTTTTTAACTAAAGATATTTTTTTTATTTTTTATTTATCTTTAATTGTAATGTAGTTATCTTACCATAATTATACTTTTCATAATCGTTTAACGTAGGTTTTAATGGTCACCTCATCGAGCCTACTTTATTTAATTTATTTTATTTTTATACTTTAGTCACCTATTTTTACACGTAATTTTTGAAACGTTAGAATTTACAAAAGTAATATTATACGGATACTAATTTATTTACACGTTAACCATTTATTTTATACGTAAGTTTTTTTTAAAACGTTAGCATTTACAATGAATAATATAACTGACATTATTTCGTTAATTATTCATTACATCGTAAACTTTAAAAAAAAAAGTATACTATTTAATTTATTTTAAACGTTAGTGGCCTAATGAATTATTCACATAACTATATATTTTAACCGATTAATATTAATGTTAATAAATAATTATACTTATGTACATATTACAGTTGAATACAGCCGTCCCCTTTTTAAATCTGGGGTTTCTATTCTACACAACTTACCTACTGAACTAGGAATTTACTGATACTATTGAAACTCTACTTGAAACTCATTACGCACTATAAATAAAATAAAATAAAATAATAAATAAATTAATATAATTAACATAATGGATGATCACATTTTAATGTATATACTTTCTCTTTAAGTCCTGTCTCCCCCTTTTACACTTAAATATGATGTAGTCCTAGTATTAAATTGGCAATGTTTGAGTTGAAACAGCCAGAGATGTCCTTGGCCTGATGAAGCGATTCCCTTACTGGGTTTTCGCTGAAACATGTATGCTTATGTGTAGCCATTTGTTTGTATACTAAATTAACTTACATATATATATATATATATGTATATATATAAAAAATATGTATATATATAAATATATATATATATATATATAAATATATATATGAATATATATATAAATATATATATAAATATATGTATATATAAATATATATACATATATATAAATATATATATACATATATATATATATAATATATATATATATATAATATATATATATATATATATATATATATATATAGTGCAAAATTTTGTTTAAAATTAAAGACTCACGTTTTCTTTTTGATAACCTTTTTTATTTCCTGGATTTTTCCATTACAGCTGTTTCATTAATAGGTTGGTAATTTTCTGATTTATGTTTCCGTGAAAATATCCTATCCCCACAAAATCTTCAGAGTTTTATCCATTAGATTTGTACAAAAAATGGTATATTTTTAACATGCTGGACATCGTTTTCGGGTAAAAAGATTTCCACAGCCATGCTTCCTCACTTCCTCCATCTTCGGTATTATGTAAAGGTAGTTTTCCGTTTTAACCCTTTCTTTCGTATTTTTTTTTATTTATTAATTATTTATTTTTGTTTTAATTTTCAGAATTTCTATTGTTTTTTTTCAATTATCATATAATTTTATATAATTTTATTACTATATTTATGCGTGTATATTTTAATATTGTTTTTTTTTGCTTAGTGTTTGAATTGATATATAAATATGTATATATATAATATATATACATATATATATATATATATAAGAAAACTGCTTAATCAAACAAAAAAGAAGGTTTAGAAAGAAACAGCATTGCAAATATTATTACAACCGGATGCGCTATATACGAAAAAAACTATTTCATTCAATGATATGATTATATTATGGATATAATCCACCCTAAATTATATAATGCACATGTAGAAGGTATAAACGCGACACCTAGAAATATTTGTATAGTTGTGTATGAAAATAATTTTTGGTTATATAAATTTAACAAACATATTAAATAAACAAGAAACATACAATTACTACCTTATGAGCTACAGGCAAAAGATAAAAAAAAAAAACAATATAACAATACAGAATAAGGTTTTCAATTATAAAAGAACGACAGAACATATAAACATAAATGATAATATTATAAATATTCCAGAATTCCTCTACTTTCTGTAATAATGAGATAAAACATGTTTCATCTCATTATTACAGAAAGAAGAGGAATTACACATAATAAGGAGAAGATTTCAAAATAGTAAATAATTCTAAATTAAGAAAACTCCTAAGTAAAGGTCCGAATTATAGAGAACCTAAATGCTTAAATTACACTAAATGCATAAAAGAAGTAACTAAAGCACTAGAAGGTGTTATTATGTCTATGGTAAATAAATATAAATTAGCACACTCTACGTTTGATGCATAGAAAAATAATATACTTGGATGTATAAATGAAAAGGTTAAACGTATAAAACAATTTAACCACTCTAGGAAAAATAAAAATCAGAAATACTGGAGGAACATAAAATACTTCAAGATAAGTTGCCAATAGTTACTATTGATAAAGCGGCAAACAATATAGCTTTTATGCGTACAGATAGATATACAGTAAGTAATATTAATTTAGATAGACTTATTCTGAATAATAGTGTTATTAGTGAAAAAGTAAGATTAAAGTAAGACGAAAAACAAAAACACAAAAAAAAACTTCCCCCACTCTTTATCTGTGCCTAAATCAAAACGTGGATTCCATGAACAAAGCTTCTTTCTAAGAACTGCACGCCTGTGGAACTCTGTTCCGTCTGCCTGCTTCCCACCGGACTATAACTTGGATGTCTTTAAGTCCAACGTTAACACATTCCTAATGAACCGCCCCCTTAAGAAAACACTTCATCAAATCTCCACACTAACGTAATGTACTTGCAATAACCCTTATCCCTGAGTGGCTTCTGGGCCTTGATAAGCGGTGACTACTGTGTAAAAAAAAGTAAGAATTACAGGTAACGTTCCAGATACATATACAGTAAGTAATATTAATTAAGAAATACTTATTCTGAATAATAGTATTATTAGTGAAAAAGTAACATTAAAGTAAGACGAAAAACAAAAACACAAAAAAACTTCCATGTATGTATCGGATACTTAAAATTCAAGAAAATCCAGTTAGCGCCAAGTTTATTGTAGGGTTAAAGACGTGCATGACTAAACCTTTAAGTAAAGCTATATATACAATATTTAAATTGCTTCTAAATGAAATAAATAATTTCCACCAGAAAATAACATTCTATAGTAATATTAATCTATTTCTAGTAGAAAATAATTCACAACCAGTGAAAGAAAAATTAGATAAAATACATTCCAGAAGAAAGCAAAATCCATAGCTACTTATTATTTTAGTACGCTATATATAATAAAATTCAGCACGAAAAACTTATAAAAGAATGATACTTTGGATTTAGCTTTTGAAGGTGGAAAAGGTAAATATATAGACTTTTCAAACTCTAAAGCTTTCTAATGTAAAAATAAAAATAGCAAAACTAGTTTTCCTAAACGTATTTTAAAAGTACTTATAAGTCATCTTATTAAAGAATGCTATTTTCAAGTAGGAAATAAAATATTACTCCAAACGATTGCTATCCTATTGGGATTGGATCCTGCACCATTTTGGGCGAATCTGTATTTACATAGACTCGAGTATATCTATAATATAAAGCTGAGTGTGTGTGTGTGTGTGTGTGTGTGTGTGTGTGTGTGTGTGGTCACGAATAAGCCTCTATATGGTTGCCTATTTAAATAAAAACTGTAACATATAATGATAGAAGATGTATCGAGACACAGGAATGTGTATGTTTGATCTGGCAGAACGATGGTTCATTCCTTTTCATAACCTATCATACTTTAATAAATCAGAGTCAATTTTCTGTAGGCTGCTTTTGAACCCAGTCAACGACGGGTACTTTTGCTAGTATATATATATATATATATATATATATATATATATATATATATATACATATATCTACATATATATATATCATCAAAAATAAAAAAAATGATATATCTAAAACATATAATTTTCATGGGTGGAGGAGATTTATAGATGACCTTATATGTATAAACCACAACAATAAATTAAAAAAAAATCTTATACATCCGAAGGAGTTAGAGTTAAATCGTGAGCACAGAGGTTGACAGGCTACATTTCTGGATTTAGATATCAAAATTGAGAATGGGATTTTTCTTTATAAACTATTTGATAAAAGAAATTCTTTCACCTTTCAAATAGTAGGTATGCCCCATAATGATAGTACTTGTCCTGTTTTCATGTTTTATGGAACCATTATGTCAGAGTTTTTGAGAATAGCTCGCGTTACTTTAAAATTAATAGATTTTATACCACCAGTTTCTATCTTAGTAATAAGGATGATAAAACAAGGTGGGGATAAAGCTAAAATATTTAAACAGTTAAATATAGCATTTGTTCGGTATCCTGATGCTTTTGACCCGTTTAAAATTAACCAGAATATATTAATAAAGGAAATCCAACACTTGATTAGTAATGTATAAAATGTATTTACAAAACAATGTTTATATGTATAATTATTTTAAACGTTTATATATATATATATATATTTAATTTTCATTAAATAAGAATGTATATATATATATATATATATACAATATTTAATGATTAAATAATATATATATATATACACAATATTTAATAATTAAATAAGAATGTATAAATATACAAAATTCTAATCATAGTGGGGGGTGATAATTATTCAAATGGATTACTCCTTATCTTCTAAATACAATACTATTAAATTAAACAAGATATCCATTTCAAATTTAGAAACAGATTAATCTCATAGGTAAGAAATTCATTTTTATAACATCAATAGGTTAGATAAAGTAATTAAGAAAAGGAAACTAGATCTAATATTTGTAATTCTCTTTTTCCTAAGATTAAGGGAGGTGATGTTTGATCAACACTGCTGGGGAGCCATGATGTAATATACTGTGTTTAAATCCCCGAAGCAGTGTTTGATGGTAAACAACTGATGACCCCTTAGAAAATAAATTATTACGGGTAATATAGTGAATTCGAGAGAGCAAGTTGATGCAGTGATTGCAGGTGATTGAATGACTTACTGACTAAATAGTTTTCTAACGAATGATAAATTGTTTGTATAGTTTTAAAGGTTACAGACTTCCAAGACTATATATATATATATATATATATATATATATATTATTCTTAAGATGTAATTATCCACTGACACGTGTTTCGTCGTCTACGACCCATCAGAGTGGCAGTATCTTGCGAGACTCGAAATCGGGACCCAACGGCAATGAGCCTAAACCCTTACCCCTGGACCATCACGCCGACTCGCATTTAGGTAAAAATGCACTTTCGTGAATGGTTGAATTCATTCAAAACATATCGCTAAAACCAAAACAAAAACATCTAAGTAAATCGCGATATATCCAGGCAGTTGGCGAGATGGTCCAGGGGTAAGGGTTTAGGCTCATTGCCGTTGGGTCCCGATTTCGAGTCTCGCTAGATACATCCACACTGATGGGTCGTAGACGACGAAACACGTGTCAGTGGATAATTACATTTTTAAAATAATATATATACTGCTCCCCATTTTGGGGTACCAAATTGGTTAAAAGGGAAAATTATTCCCGACTCGCATTTAGGCAAAAAATGCACTTTCGTAAATGATTGAATTCATTCAAAACATATCGCTAAAACCAAAACAAAAACAACATATATATATATATATATATATATATATATATATATATATATATATATATATATATATTCCTCTATCGCATGTATATATGACGTCCTTTCACCTTTTTGCAATATTAGTAATAGTGCTCTATTCCTATGATATGTTATTCTTTCTCCTATTTGACCATTTATGTACACGTTATTTACTGATGTTTTATGTTAAAAGTTATTCGCCGACGATTTCTATCTAGAAATGAGTTGGTCGAAAGTCACCATTAATGTCATCTTTTTTACTCGACTTGTTTTACTATTAAACACAATAAAGCTTTTATCAACTCTCCTTTCTTTCACCCACTCCTCAAAACCTATAAAAAAGCTTTATAACTTTTTATTACGCTTACGAGGATCTCAGTTAATCATCACATATCTTTATAAACATTAGATACACTAATAGGCTTAAACAATACAGGAAATATTGTCGAAGATGTATTCTTTAATGTAACAGTATCATCCGATGTGTTGAATTCAATTTCAGTTGAATATACAGGCCATTTTTGCAGTAAAATTTAAGTTTAATTCATAATCTCTTTAAAGTTCTTAGATAAAAATTGATGATGTCTTATTTTGATTATGTGGTTTAATGTATTAATCTTGAGTTTTATTCTCAGAATAATTCGGTGCATGTTAATTTAGACTTTATCCAGGTCTACTTTGTTCAACTCGGCAATATTCCTGTCGAGCATGGGAATTTTCACGCAATGCCGAACAGAACGCTGTCAAATTCACGGTGTTTAATGCTCTCAATTAGCAGATTGTATAATTATGTAATTCGCACTGACGGTTAGAAATCACACACAAGAACAGAATCACTTAAAACCAAATACGTGCTTTTTCTTTTATTTACAACAGCAATGGTATTACAATACCATAGTTGTTCAACTATATGAGGCCGATTAAGAATTCTCGTATGAATTTTGCAGATACATCAGACATAAATCCCGTACAAATATTCAACCTTTAATAGAAGATAAAACTATAATTGGAATAGGGAAATAATCGCAATTTTGAGAGGGCAAACAGAAATCACCAGTAAAATAATTATGTAGCAAAATTTTAGAGCTCAACATTTCTAAAATGCTATAACAGTGTAGTAAATACTTGACAGCCAACAATTCACACACTTTGCCAAAATCATGAGACTGTTTGTATAGCAACTAAGAAAGCTATCCTGTTATCTCCAAATCCGATTTAAACCTAACAAACACCAAAATACCCCACCGATTATCTGAATCGTTTTTTCTCATGTTCGTGATGTCATAAAACGTGCGCCTTGCCTAATCTCTGATATTCTATTAAAAAAAAAAGAAAACTGATTCTTGGGTACGAGTTTGATAGGATTCTGGTTCAATAACAAACCCATTCAATTATCGCTTCATTACGCCCTTCACTCTAATCACCAGAATATTTGCATATTCAATCAATTAAGCACTTGTCACTCACTTCATATATATTAAACGTCTTTCCGATTGACTGTACGAATCTAGACAAGTTCGCTACTGCAGCTATCGTAACCATAACCCCTCAACGCACATTTGTGGACTGTATAAGACGTAGATCTAGATATATTTAAGACATTTAGGAGGATCATTCACCTAGATCGTACCAGGAAATTTTAATATTGTTTTACTTGACACATGCTGAATAATCAAAATAATGCTGAATAATCAAAACCTTCTTAAGAGAAAACTCTATTTTGCCCTCGATAGTCAATACAACATGATATAAATGCGGGGATGCCACAGGAGTCGACGATTGCACCTGTAATATTTATGATATTCATAAATTACCTCTCAGATAAACTTCTTTCTCAGATGGGTATATTTCATAATGACACCATGCTGTTTTAACACGTACGTGGGGAAAACGAATGCATATATATGTAAGACAATTGCTGAATCCATAGTGGAAGAACTTCACTATAATTAGGAAGTAAATATATAACATTCAATGCAGTTAAGGACAAGCTTCATTTCTTATACAAAAAACCTTCTCAACTAATGAATGTCATGACTAATATTACGCTTCCTATCTGTTTGTTCAATCTTCTCGGCTTAACGTTCACAGGCAGCATACATTTGAGCTTATACGTTAAGGGCATTTTCAAGGTTGCTGCTACGAAAATGTTATCTATCCACTGTATTTTAATATTACTCACACTTGAGAGTATCCTAAATGTCTAAAAGGTCATCATATTCCTATGCAAGGAATGTTATGCATTTACCACTAGTAAAAGCTTAAGATAAAAATCTTAAACCGTATAGTTCCCGCACTATCGAGCAACGTATCTCGTACTTCCAACCAAACTCCAACTCTCCTATCACTGAAATGTTTCATCCTAATGCCTATTTTACAAGTATTTCAATGAAATGTTATCTACACCGCCTTAATATAAATATTACCGAATTACTCTACAAGCTCCCAAATCACTCTTTTACACAGTAAAAATTCTGATGTGCCGGTTCTATTCTAAAAGTTTTTTCACTTTTTCAACCGCTAGACTTTAAAATTTTGTCCCCACCCACTGATTCCCCGACTGTACTGACTTGCAGACGTTTTGGTGTACAGTGATCGTGCATCTCGTTACTTAACTCCCTACACAGTGTTCCGTTATATTTGGTCCTAAATAGTTACACTGGAATTTGATTCGGGTAAAAAACAAATGGAATAACATGAGCCAGGATTAAAGTCATTCATCTAAGGGAGGTAACTTAGGAGTATCAGTTTTTATTTAGACACAATAACATATTTTATTCTCATATTATTTTCTTATACAATAACGCATTTTAAAATTTTTATGAACCAATTGCTAAGTTAATATCCCCACACCATTTATAACATCAAATTACGACAATAAGCTACAGTATTACATACGCATTTCTGATCGCCTTATTTTAAAGTGTTGACCAAAAAATCTGACGTAGGAAGATTTTATTTAAAACGAAAGGCGTGAACCATTGAAAAATGCGACGTTATAAACAGCTAGGCAACATGCGTGACATAGAGTTGCAGGAAACTTGGATGAAAAAAAATTGTGAGAAATCAATAATAATATTCTTAGAAGAAAAAAATGTCTTTTCTTATTCTTATGGACATTTTCTAATTTTTATGATAATTTGATGAAGTTTTTTTTTTTTTAGCGAATTATCGATTTCCTAATTAACTGAAATAGAAGAACGTTTTAGAGAAAAATCCCTTTATCGTTTAACTCATTTCATTTAATACTTAATTTAATAATGCATGCGCATTTTATCATGGATTGAAATATTTTTTCTATCATGCCCAGAGACCTTATTTTCCTTTTATATTTAACTTTCCCTCTCTTTATCTCAGTATATATATATATATATATATATATATATATATATATATATATATATATATATATATATATATATATATATATATATTGTGTATAATTAAGCAGCATCTCGTTCCAACAAATGTTATTGAAGAACACGAAATTCTTCTGTTTTATTATCTCCTTTCTATCTTCTCCAATCTCCGAATAGTTTTTTTTTTGTGTGTTTTGTTCCAAATTGTATTAGTTGGGTCTATAGCGAGCGCTTTCGACAGAGGTACATCTATTATCATCAGACATGTTGTGCTGTAGAAATTATGTTTCTTCTTTTTCCTAATTAATCTTCCTCGTTCATTTTCGCGACATTGTCAAAACTCTCCACCTCTCTGACTCTAGTTCGATAGTGCAACATTTAGCTGCCATCATTCTGAATTCAGACGTATCATGGTAGAAGACACTAATGTTTTCCAAGGCGAGAAAAATGTTAATAGACTAAAAATACACGAAGCATTGTATATTAAAACAAAAAAAAAACCTACACATAAATAACATCAATTTACGAATACAGTCGAAATATGTTAAAATCTTTAGGAAAGCAGCTTTAAAATTTTAAATAGGTACATATGTATGCTTGTATATATATATATATATATATATATATATATATATATATATATATATATATATATATATGATAAATTAATATATTCAAAAAAGTCCGCTCACTTACTTCATAATAAGCCACTACGTGACCGTGATTATATATATATATATATATATATATATATATATATAATTATGAAAACAAAACTATAATTTCTAGAACACAACATGCTCGAGAATGATGGAGGTATCTCTGTTGAAAGTGCTCGTTATGGATCCTACTTATGCAATGTTGAAAATAAAAAAACACAAAGAAAACTATTCGAGATGGGAGAAGATGAAGAGGAAGATAATAAAATAGAGGAATTCCGTACTTTTCAATATATATATATATATATATATATATATATATATATATATATATATATATATATATATGTGTGTGTGTGTGTGTGTGCATATACGTATAGGTACACACTCGCATATATATATATATATATATATATATATATATAGTCATCTACATGCAGTAATGTTTCGCTGTATCACGGGTCGTCTGTGCGGCTTGAGTAGCAACTGCCTCAGGCCGGGATTGAAACTCGACCGCCTAGAAGTCTGTCAGCGCTTGCATTGTTACCATATATAGTTGTGCTGAGATGGATATGCGAAATTATAATGTTTAAAATTTATTCAACCACCTAAACTCTATTTGTTTACATAAAAGCATTCCTTTTTATGCGAGCGGCAGTGTGTTATTTCGCTCCCTAATTTGCTCAACCTTAGACAGAGAGCATTTATAGCAATCCATATGCAGTACTGTTTCGCTGTATCACAGATGCACGATCGCACGCATAATATGTTGTTTGTGCTGAATGCGTGAGGCTGACGTGAATAAATTTCATGAAGTTGTTAATTTCATAATTGCATAATAATTTTAAAATGAAATATATAACATTTGTTTTAGTATTTCTTAATGTATAAATAGATAAATTTGTTCTCTCTATATATTATGTTGTGGGTAAGTATTCGATGCTTAATTTGAATTTCCTATCTAGCACAAGTATTTAATATTTTACAAACACACACGCGCATGTATAAAATAAAGGTGTATGCAAGAGAATAATAACGCTATAGAAATACAGGAAACAGGCGTTGAAGTGGTGTGACATATTCACAATAACAAACTGACGAATCATAGTAGATTTTTTGTAAGTATATTTATATCTGTTTATATTGTGAAAAAAAATCATAACTTGAAATGAGTAAATATGAACTTACCATTTGATATAACGGTGATAGTAGATGTCTTCAAAATATCGAGAATAAAATACATTTTTCAAAAAGAATAAACGAATGTAGTAATATTTCCACTCTTGTATAAAAGTCACATTGTGTGTTTGAAAAAGTTCCATTCTCATAGGTTCCGAAACATCTGAGTCTTTTTTGCAAATATCACACAATGGTAATGTATACATCTGGCAATATGTGGGATATATTTTGTACAGTAATTCATCCAATGAGTATAGAAACTCGAAAATTCAGATTTTAAAACCAGAAATTTCGCTCGGTACTCCTTGGGCGTTGAGTTCTATTGCGACCAGCAGAAAAAATTAATGAGTAAATGTATACTTTTACTACAACAGAACACCGACCAATAAAATTTGTTTTTTATATAGGTTTTCGGAGTCAGTAATAACGAATCTGATATTCAAACCCCTCGCAAATTTACCGTTTGCATAGTATTAACCCCTGGACCCTCGCACTATATTGTGCCAACTCACCGCCATCGTTTATGATATTCTTACATGATGCGTTCGCGCATGGACGCGCGTAGTAAGGTGACTTGTCACATCGCGGAAGAATTTTTTAGCAGACATTTAAAATACCAAATGTTTCAAACAAAAATGGTGGTTCATTTTTCTGTGTTACGTAGTTTTTTATGGTTTTTTAATTGAATTTTTAAGTAAAAATTACGTTTTCACGAGCGGTCTACAAAAGCATTATTATTTTTTTAATTTAATTTTTTTGAGGGGGGCGGTTATTTAATGTACAACATTTAATAGGTGCATCTGAGTTTGATTTATCGTTTTTCCGTATGTAACGCGCCGACATACACCGAGCAGAAGAACTCTTTAATTTTTCACAAAAATTCTGTTTACATTGGGGGTAGGGCGATAAAGTTCTTCTGCTCGGTGTATGTCGGCGCGTTACTTACGGAAAAAGGGTAATGAAACTGCAGAAGCACCTGTTAAATATCGTACAGGTTTTATAATTGCCCCCCCCCAAAAAAAACCGAAAAATAAAAATGCTTTTGTAGACCGCTCGTAAAAACTTAATTTTTTAAATCAATTAAAAAAGCATCAAAAACTACGTAACACAGAAAAATTAACCACATTTTGTTTGTGAAAACTTGTTATTTCAAATGTCTGCTAAAAATTACTATACACGAACGCATCAATGCGTCGCATCCTGTAGAAATAGCATAAACGATGGCAGTGAGTTGGCACCAAATAATGCGAGGGTTCATGGGTTAATACCATGTAAACGGTAAATTTGCGAGGCGCTTGAATATCAGATTCGCTGTCAGCGACCCTGAAAACCTATAAAAAAAATTATTGGTCGGTGTTCTTTAAATTAAATTTTTCTGCAGGTCGTCATGGAACTCAACGCCCAAGGAGTTTTATTTCTCTCTTACAGAGATAAAAAAGGGAAATTTTAGGGGAATGTTTCACGTTGCACCGTCTAAAGTAATTCATAAAATCTCGGCAAATACTTTTTTTATCTTAAAAGAAAAAAAAGTTTGTTTATTTTTATCTGGAGATATTGCTCAGTAGTAGAGCATTCGAGTAGACATCGGATAATTCCCTTTTTAATCCTGGTGTATGCCATCATTTTATTTTATTTTTCTTAATACTGGGTTCAATTTACGATAAAAGAAAAAAATACTATTTAAAATCGCCGTCAAATCATTACTTCGTTTGCATATTTAAAAACTATACATTAATAAGAAGTAAGTTTTCCAGAGCATTCATTGTGAGGCGCAAATATCAGTTGACACAGATAGAATTTGACGAACGTCATTATAATTTATTTATTTATTTATTTTGCGAATTAATCATCCGAGTAAATTATTCCTCGTAATATATTACAATCAATAGAGGATTGATTCTATAATAATATATGCGCAATCTGCACAAATTAAAATATCATGTTTAAGCTTATTGTACGACGGGGCAACACCGGGCGTCCAGCTAGCATATACATATGTTTATATATATATATATATATATATATATATATATATATATATATATATATGTATATATGTATATATATATATATATATATATATATATATATATATATATATACACACACACACTTAAGGTTACTTACTAAAAACGGAAAGTGTTTTACCCTGTCAAATTATTTTTTGTCAGTTTATGCAGAAAATACTTGTAACGCTTGGTTGGTTCACTCTTCAGTATTTTTTATTTGCGATGGAAGATTATTTTATCAATATTTTTTTTTTTTGTTTCTTTCGCGTCAGTCATACAATCTGGTTTGGCCAGTTTCGTCATAGAGTTTGTTCTGCTGGAGTTTGTTTCTGGGTGTTGATATACCGCTTAGGTTTATATTGTAGGAACCCATCAGATATTCTCTGGTGCCTGTGATAGTACCACGATGTTGGTGGTCAATTCCTAAAAGACTTATAGCTTCAGTTCTTCTAGGTATAACAAAACAACGCGGGAATTGATTTATGTATGTTTATCTCTACAATATAAGCATTGCCTTTGTTTTAGTCTGTTGTAGCAAGTCAATGATTCCATACTGTACGTTATTGCAGGCAGAGCTACTTGGTTAAGACCCGTTACCTTGTTTTTATGTCCAAGCAATGTTTTGCAGATTTTTAATGCACGGCGTACACGTCATCAGGTAATGCTTCTTTCATCTTAGTTTATTAAATTTAATTGCTATCATTTTTGCCAAAGTATTTTGTACTGTTCCTTCTGTTCTTTGCCTTCGATATAAATGCCCTCGTCAAACTGTAAGTTTTATGTTTGGTTCTATTTCCCAATTATGACTAAGCACTTCCCACACTTTTTCAGACCAAATTTAATTCCAATATTTTAAGGAAGGTAATGTAACGTGTCATCTGAGACGTATGTAGCTGCAGCGACATGACGTGTATGAAAATAAACAGACCTTGACGCGAGGTGAATTTCGGCGGCGTAAGAGAAAAGAGAAAAATCAATACAGAAAAAATAGTGTCGGCACGAGAGAGTTGTTTTATCTCCTGCTGGCATGAGATATATTTCTGCACACGTGGTGGAGGGACAGGACTTGTAAGCACATGCTGGTGCGACTGAAAATTACAAAATAAGTTCAAAATGAAATCCGAACTTAATAAAATTCGTTTAATTACAGCAAGATAAGTGCCGACACGCCAACTAAAACTAAAAGAGTGCGACCCAACTAGTCATGATGGTCATAGATTCCCCCAGAGGGGGTTAAGGAGAGCTGAATTAGACCTATGGTTGAGAATAGCCCCAAAAAGCGGCCAACGAATTAAAGACTTTTAATTTTTAATGGCAGATCCTGGGAGACTGTCATGTAATCTTGCTGGTTGGAATAAAATGGCATGGTTTCTGATCGGGAAATACATTTTCTTTTGTAACGGAAAAACAGTGCTATGATATATGATTATTTGGATTTATGTAGCCGTTAGTAGAGCTAGAGGCCTGAACTTCAAGTCAAGCAGAAAATAAACCGGTCTGTAAGAAACTTTTGGCTGCGAAAAAATTACCTGATTGGGACGATTGGGGGAGGTTGCTGATCATCCAATCAGGGCGAACTAAATTATGACGGATTGGACGGAATTGGCATAAAAAGAGCACAAGTCTACTCAGAAGTAAACTACTAATGTAATCGAAATAGTTTTCAATGCTTAGGGTCTAAAATTTTAAATATTTAATATGCACGAAAAATTAATGTAAATATCAATTTGCATCTCTTCTCCTCTTTTAAAAAGCGTTCACCCACCAAATTTTCAATTAGCCACCACGTGACCGTGACAAAAAGATGTATATATAATTTGAAACGTAATTTTTATAACGTAATTTTTAGAAATAATATGCCTGACGATGATGGAAGTATTCCGATCGAAACTCTCGCTAAACAAACAAATAGATCCGATCTATATAATTTCGAAAAACACAAAAATAATTATTCTGAGATTGGAGAAAGTAAAAAAAAAAAAAGATAGTGCTTTTGATAAACTTACTATCAACAATTTAAATCAAACAACTACACACCGTGCCAGAATTATATGCAAATCGATATTTTGTTCTAACAACGATAGTTTTCAATGAAAATTTGTGAAATTACGCACGTTATATGGCAACACTAACACAAACGCAGATCTAAAATTTTAAGCTAATCTGCATAGTAATAAAAATAGGCAGCCATTTTGGTGATTTGCATATTTTTTATCGTGCCAACTTTATATGCAAATCAATGCTAAAATATGGTGAAGTGCTGAAAAGATCATCGAAACATTGATTATTCTAGGAATTTGTAAATTGAGAACAACAATAATAAAGAATAAACTACTTCAATATCGTTTTCTAGTACAATAAATATATTATATAATTCCCATTTTTATGGACAAGAGCAAAAAGCCTTTGGTTCATTGAAGATGTCAAACTTTCGATTCCATCTGATGAAATGTCTTTGGCAGCAGTCAGAATAGCATTCCAGAAGTCATCCTTGGAGTTGTACTGCCTTCGTACGGAGTAAATATTATGTTTCAAACTCTCCACAGATTTTCGATGGGATTTAAATCTGGAGAACAGGCTGGTCATCGCATTATTTTCCCATGTCTGACAAAATCTCTCTCCAAATCTTGCAGAATGATACGGTACATTATATTGCATGAATACCATCTTTGTCTGGAATGGCAAATTCTTCTTCTTGTGGCAGGGTTCCAAGTGTTCCTTAATAAGTCAGTGTTGAATATGGCGGTAATTTTCACTCTATCTACGACTCTGAATGGTCCTACCAGCTCATTGCTAATCATTGCAGCTCAGAACCTTACACCACTACCTCCTTGTTGACGCCTGATAATTTTGGGGACGTAGACCCTCAATATTGTTCCATCCACCCCCTCCAGCCATCGGGTCCATCAAGTGTCGCTCGAAACTCATGTGTAAACAAAACAGTTTGAATATTCATCTTCATGTGATCTCTTGCCCACTCTATCCTCTTTTTCTTGTGGATATCCTTCAATTGATGGCGGATCTGTTGCTTTCCAAATTTTGCAATCGTCCTCAGGATACGACAACAAGTTTATTTGGGCACATCAGGAACGTCAGCTTTTTCAAAAACTTATTTGCTAGTTTCAAGTGGGTTACGGCAAACTTCTTCCCTGGTCTTGCTCATTGTTCGACGTGACAGATATGATTTACTACGAATTTTCCCTTTGTCAGAACATTCGCTGCAAAGTTTAGGATAAGTACAAAATTTTTTAATTGTACGATAATCACTGTGCAATTCTATGGCAATTTCTAATGTGGAAATCTTATTATGGAGCCTTTGAACATTTTAGACTTCTCAGCTTGACTTAAAGCACCTTTACATTCCATCTTGCATATAAAGTTGGCACGCTGAAAAAAACTGCAAGTAACTAAAATGGAAATTTTATATCTGCACATGCGCTGCTGTTGCCGTATAACGTGTGAAGTTTCACGACTTGTCATTGACAACTATTGGAGTTAGAACAAAAATATCGATTTGCATATAATTCTGGCGCGGGGTGTAATAATTCCGTGATTGTCAATAATTATTAATATATATATATATATATATATATACTTAAGTCCGAAATGTAATGAATCGAGACACATTCAAACCCCCACCACTAATTCGGTTCGCAACATAATTGCAAACAGGTTATATAGTTGGATAGAACACCTCATTAGCTACATTTTTAAAAAAAAAATTCGAAAATTGGTTCAGTAGAAAAAAAGTTACAACAAAATATGTGGGTTCACAAACAGGAGAGTAAGTATATAAGTGACTAACGCCTTTTTTATTTTGCATACCTTTTTTGTATATAAATATTTTTTACTGCTATTTTGCATATATGACATGTTAGCGTAACGGTTAGAGTACCGGTGGTTGGTGGAAATATTTTAGGTTCAATCCCGTGTATCGTTTTTTTTTTATAATTAAAAAACCGAACTTTTTTTTTTAAATAACTAATTTTTTTAACTCTCCCTATGATTTTATAGCAAAAAATGGTGAATTTATCGATTAAAAATATTATTGAATTCTATGATGTACATATTCTTTGAATGAACTCAATTTTTTCGTTATCACATTTGATGAAAAATGTAGTCCCATTTTGGCAATGCGTCTGACCAATGATGCTTTTGAACCCGCGACCACTGCGATGTCATCAGCAGTAGCCTGTGCATAAATATTCCTATTTTTAAACTCCTTTAAAAGAGGATTCAGCATACAGTTCCATAGTAAAGGTGATAAAATCCCACTTTGGGGGTTTAATTTAACTACTTCCCTTTCAACAGTTGCCCTCAGTAGTTCTACTTTAACTGTTCTGTGCCTCACCATATACTCAATCCATCGGATAAGTACTGGTGGCACATTGAGTTCTCGTAGCGACTTGAACATACTACTGAAGGGTATTTTGTCAAAAACTCCAACGATATCTAAAAAGACACCGAGTGCCATCTTCTTTTTTGTTAGTTTACGCTCTATACAGATCACGAATTCATGAACCGCAGTCTCGGTAGAGACCCTGGCTCGGAACTACTGTGATTAAATGATAAATATTGCATAAATGTGTGTTCGAGAGCTAATTTTTTTTGCCAATCATTAATAAATATTATAAATTTATATATTAATACAATAGCAATGCCTGGAAAAATCATGGCTTATATGAAAAATGCGCGCATGAAAAGTAATATTCTTAAGATTTTATTAAACCTGGAAAAGTAAAGGACAAGAAATTCAACCTGGAAAAGTAAAGAACAAGATATTCTAGTAAAGTAAAAAATAAGAATTTTTTAGACTTAAAATATTGCAGCTAAAAATAAAATTTGAATATTGATAAATATTTTATTTATTATTTGCATATGTTGTTGTTTATTGTCGAGTTAGAAAGAATTAAATGCCCCTAATTATGATATAATAAAATTATTAATTTGTATGTAAATTATAAAATTATTAATTCCATCTACTAACTAACTAACTAACTAATGAATTAATTTTATTCAAACAATTTTCACTACATAAATATATGCAAATAATAGGGGAGTAATAAGTTCAATCCAGCGACTGACACCCTTTCTAACTCAACAATAAACAACAACATATGCAAATAATAAATAAAATATTTATCAATATTCAAATTTTATTTTTAGCTGCAATATTTTAAGTCTAAAAAATTCTTATTTTTTACTTTACTAGAATATCTTGTTCTTTACTTTTCCAGGTTGAATTTCTTGTCCTTTACTTTTCCAGGTTTAATAAAATCTTAAGAATATTACTTTTCATGCGCGCATTTTTCCATATAATATATATATATATATATATATATATATATATATATATATATATATATATATATATATATATATATATAATAGACCCTTAATATCTTAATGTGTAGGTTTTTTTCTCTTCTTTAAATAAAAGCTATCGGCTATTAAATAGAGAGGGTGATCCGCTTCAGAAGCCGGAGGGATGCTCAGTTACTTCTGAGGATAACACGCTATTTTTCTGAATATTTAAAAAATTTGATTCAAGTGTGAATTATTCCTATAGACGATCTGACAAACCTCTATACAGAGACACTGAAGAGACCCTAGTGTTATGCGTAGTAGGCTTCCAAGATCTCTCAATCTAGTTTTAGGACTGGACAGAAAAATATCAAACCGCTGGTAAGTTGTTGGTTTTAAAATTCTAATCTTCATTCTAATTACTTACTGCTTGTCAAAAACGACTGCGTTTATTTGGCCATTAAATTGATAAAAACCATAACGTATAAATTAGTCGTTCAAAAACCCATCACATTATACATCTTTTCTAAATGTCTTTTACATTAAGTAGTAGCGTTTGAGTTGAAATTAATACCTCAGCAGAAAAATAGTAAACGGACACGCAAGCGATACTTATGTTAATTTACTTAAAAATATTCCATAATATTAGTTCGCTGCAAATTTTTTGTCGACTAAAATTACTATTTCAAAACACTTAATTACCGTTTAATCATGGAAAATCTACTCAGCTCTATTTCGCAACACCTTATTATCAATTTCAACCATACCACTCAATGTTTTATATACAATACAATTTCGCTCAACACTATATTAACAGAACTAAGAAATGGATTTTTTAGATTTCTTCGATGCACTCTCTCAAAACACCTTATTATTGTTTAAACAATTGCAGTTAATATACTTAAAAAAGAACTCTACTCGACTCTATTTCAAAACACCTTCTAATCGATTTGAACTGCTACACTCAGTGCTATATTAATAACAACATTCCGATCTTTCATATTTGAAAACGCCTATAACCCTTCAAAACCATTTGAAAACGCTTCAAACCGTTCAAAACTATTACAAAACCCTTATAACCGTTCAAAACTATCTGAAAACGCTTTAAACCGTTCAAATCTATTTGAAAACGGTTAAAACCCTTCAAAACTACTTCAAAACACTTATAACGCTCAAAACTATTTGAAAACGCTTATCACCCTTCAAAACTATTTCAAAACGCTTATAACCGTTCAAAACTACTTCAATAAACTTATAACGTTCAAAACTATTTCAAAACGCTTAAAACTGTTCCAATATATTACAAAACGCTTATAACTGTTCCAAACTATTTCAAAACGCTTATAACTTTCAAAACTACTTCAAAACGCTTAAAACGTTCAAAACTATTTGAAAACGCTTATAACCGTTCAAAACACTTATAACATTCAAAACACGTATAACGTTCAAAACTATGTAAAACGCTTAACACCGTTCAAAACTATTACAAAACGCTAATAACCGTTCCAAACTATTTCAAAACGCTTTAACTGTTCAAAATTATTTAAAATCATCAAAACTATCACAAAACGCTTAGAATCGTTCAAACTTTTTCAAAACGCTTATAAAAACTATTAAAAAAAACTCACCATTGTTTAAAACATTTACTGTATGTTCTTAAGATATTCTGCTCGAAACTATTTCAAAAACCTATTATCGTCAGAAAATTACATTGAATGCCACTTATAAAATATCCGCTTTGCACGATTTCAAACGCGTAATTATCGTTAAACCATTACATTCCAAGGATTTTACCGTTAAAACAATTACTAATGAGGGAAAATCTACTCGGCTCAATTTCAGAAACTCATTATTGTCAATTTAAGTCATTACACTCAATGTTCTACATAGGCTCGGCACTGTTTTAAAACAAGTTACCGGTTTAATCATTTTATTTACCATTGCTCCTGTCTTCACTTAATCTATCTTATATACAGTAGATCCCCGGAATACAGACGTCCTAGGATACGTTTTCTTTAGGTTACGATGTGGAATTCGATGTTTCCGGCCCCTGGTTACGGTGTATTTCCCCACCTTACGGTTGTTTATGATATTATTTGATTCCATGTGTATTATATACTGTACTGTATTTTCTTACTAATTTTTAATGCCGTATACCAGGTTTCTACATTAAAATAACACTGTCTGTCTGTATGTGTTAGGCTACTAATATCTTGCGAGATTTGTCCCATTTTATAATATGGGAGATCTTATAGATTTTTCCAAATGCAAAATAGTACATGTATAACAAACAATCAATGTCCAACAAAATAATTGGATGACATGATCGGTAATCAAAATCGAAACCGTGAAAATAATTAGAATATTGGTAATAGAGTATGGTTACTGTATGCAAATGCTGAACCTCGTGCGAAGTGACAACACCGTAAGGAAAAATAGACTATAAAAAGAACGTGTGCGCACACCGACGAGGCCATCCGAGATGAAAGAGGTAAGAGAGTAGGTGGGCGATCATATTTTATTCGTGAAAAGTATCTGGAAATAAATGCCGTTGTTACAAAAAGGAACTCGAGTTATTATTTGTCTAAGGTCTCCTGCTGTTACGTTGTCTGTATTAATCTGTGCTATAACGACATATATGTTTAATAGTGTTTTTTGCTTTTTCTGTATATTCGTGTACGTGTAAATGCGTGTATGTATATACGTCATATCATTTAGTGAACCATTTAGTGTGTATATTTTAACATTGATGCAACAGTTCTAACAGGGAACGATTGACGTGGACGTATGGAAACAGTTGTAGACAAACAGTTCTTTTTAACAGATGTAAATAACGCAACGCATACCTGAATTATTTACGAACATTTATTTTCATGATCCGTACGCCATCTTCAGAGATTACACATTTTTACATATTGGCCGTCTGAAATGACGCCACGACCTGCGCCATGGAGGGACCAAATTCCCTTTTTGAGTCGTCTTATTAAATGTCTCAGACCAAGAGCTGATGTAACCTCAATCTAGTTATTTGTTTATGCGAACCAAAAATCATGTTTACATGTATTTTCTATTTTCACATTCCTTTTGCAATATTATTATATTATATGCCAATCATTTTTTCTAATTTAATTGTTTAATTTTCTTATCATAATAATTGCTCCAGCAACACGCCGTATCCCGAATCAATTAATAATAATAATAATAATAATAATAATAATAATAATAATAATAATAATAATAATAATAATAATAATAATAATGTTTTGGCCCTTGGCCCCGCTTGCCACAGTTTACACAGATACTACGCTATGATCAGAGCCCAAAGGGTCACAACATTTGACTGTGACGTACTCTGTAGCGGCGTGTAAGGTCCCGTGTGTCTACAGGTTAACAAGTGTGTAAGCATGTGTAACTTCACAGAATCAATATCACTGAGAATAAATATTTATATATTCAAATATTTTTAAAAAATAGTTGTTTTTTAATTATTTATCGTTTTTTTACATAGGGGGCCACCACTTATCAAGGCCCGTCAGCCACTCGGGGATAAGGGTTATTTTGCGTACAATAATCAATGGAATAATATCGTAGTAATAGTTGGTATTGGAGATTTGATAAAGTGTCTTTCTTAAGGGGGGATTAATCAGGAATTTTTTAATGTTGGACTTGAAGACGTCCAAGTTGTAGTCAGGTGGGAAACAGGCAAACGGAAGAAAATTCCACAGGCGTGCACTTCCCAGAAAAAAGCTATGTTCATGGAATCTACGTTTTGATTTAGGCACAGATATAGAGTGGGGGAAATTACTGAAAGTGGTTTTAGCTAGACGGATGTTTATCATGAAGGATTGGCGAGGTGGGACTAGAGATTGGAGCTTGGACGAGTACTTCCACTGGAAATAACGATAAAACAAAGACAGGCTCGCAACGTCTCTTCTGTGGGAGAGAGGTTGCAGGGAAGAGAAGAGAGCATCCCCCACTTAGCCAGGAAGTCTATTCTTGTATTTTGTCAAGGCAGGATATGCTGTTTTTTGAAGCGTCAGCGCAGATGTGGGAGCAGTACTCCATCTTTGGGCGTACTTGACTTTTACAGAGACATAGAATTGCATCAGTAGGGAGATCTTCTGGAGCGGTAGAAGGATCCTGCCATTTTCCCAGCAGCCCAGGCAACAGACTTTATATACCTGTTTCATTTCTGATCAGGAGCAAAGGTCAAACCCATGAGCTTGTAAAAACATGCAGCATCTCCAAGACGATTGATGATAGATGAGGAACAGAGGGTGATGATGTCAAGTTAGGAGCTTGGTTTTAGATGCATTAAAAGTAACCAGCCACCTCTTCCCCCACTGAACCATTCGTCCGAGATCAGAGGAGAGGGAATCAGAGAGAGCTTTGTAATTTACGGCCTTTGATGTGTTGCCCTAGATGGTCGTGTAATCAGCATAGATGTCAGCGAATGAATTAAGTACGTGTTTTGGGAGATAATTGATGTAGATCAGGAAGAGAGTTGCGCCCAGAATGGACTCCTGGGGACTCCAGAATTAATAATGTGGGCCTCTGATTGCTTCCCATCAACCACTACTCTTTTGAACCTATCGGAGAGAAATGATTTAATTATGGAGAAAGCATTTCCAGTTTTACAGTAGCTGGAAATCTTGTGAAGTAGGCCCTTATGCCAAACCTAATCGAAGGCCTTTGATATGTCAAGAGCAATTTCCCTAGAAAGGAAACCGTTGTCGAGAGATTCACTGATCCTATGGGATATAACTGTTAAATACCTGCTGAAGATCTAGCAGAACGGAAACCATATTGCATTTCACTAAGGAGGTTATTTCTGCTGAGGTGGTTAACTAATTCTTTATTTAATATGGATTCCAGTAACTTACTCAGTACACAGAAGAGACGTATTGGTCTGTACTGAGAGGGGTATGACCTATAACCTAAGTTCTTAAATACAGGGCATAATGACGAGGTTTTCCAGGGTGTTGGAAGCACTTCTCCTTAAGGCAACGCTTAAACACTTTTGTAAGTATGGGGGCAAGTTCTTGTTGGAGCTTTTTCAACACTATAATTGGAATGCCGCCAGGGCCAGTTGCTTTAGTGGAATCAAGGTTCTTGATTAGTTTGACTACCTTGTACACCCATATTTGTATGTTGGATAAGATGTTGTCTGTTGTAGGAGGACATACGCGGAGTTGATGCCCTTCGTCGCAGAGGGTAGAGTTAGCTGCAAAGTTCTTGGCGAATAGTTTGGCCTTGTCTGATGCTGATGAGATGACCTCAGGGCCATTGATGATAGTTGGGATGGAACGCACGCATCTGTTCAGGATCCTGTTTGTTATTTGCCAAAACTGGTGAGAACCAAGCCGCTGCTCAGCATATTGCTCTCTTGCATTTTTATTACTCTTTTACAGTGGTTGCTGGCAGTCCTGAAGGCAGCTTTAGTGTCAGTACATCTATTACGTTGGCAGCTATGGAAAATGTGATTTCTGTGCGCAAGGGCAGCGGCACATACCGGGAGAACCATAGCTGGCTGTTAGGTATTTGCTGAAATTTTTTGGATGGCATGAATTGGTCTATGCCTATAATTAACCATTCGGTAAGGTCTTATACTATAGAGGATACATCCTTTTTTTACATGGAATGCAGAGGTAGATCAGATATAAATATATGGAAGCTATACCAGTCAGCCATAGAGTATCGACATACAGTACGGTGGAGAGGTACGTCTGAAGACTTATTGAATTTCATTTTTATCTATACTGATACAACTGTGTGATCGGAGGATCCCAGGTGAGACAGAACAGAACATGAACATAGCTCAGGGCAAGGTGTGGGAAAAAGGTCAAGAAGGCTTCATACTGACCAGTAGTATCGGGCACACGGGTAGGTTCATGAACAATCTGAGTGAGGTCATAGGCAATAGCAAAATAATTACAGAACCTCCCCTCGTCATCTGTCTTATTTGAGTGGATCAGCCATTTCACATTATGGACATTGAAGTTACCGCAAATGTGAATGTTAGCCGAAGCATAAACAGACAGGATGAGGTTAATTTTCTCATATATACTCTTAAGGACAGTAATCGCGCTGTTGTGGGGCGATAGACAGCGAATATGAATGCGGTGGTATAAGCAAGTGCAACCCGCAAGAACATATAAGGTAAATTAGGGTCTTCTCTGGAGATATCTCTACCACCCGGGAAGCCATCTTTAATGTAGGCGCATATTCCATGTCCATGGCGATATCGGGGGTCAGATTAAGATGTTAAATTAAAGGATCCTTTTATTATGAACTCATCTAGGGAAGTAGTCGGCCCTATGCCATTTTCACTTATGTCCGGTTTCGTCTCCTTTAATTGTTTCAACCTCTGAAAGATTGGAACGTAGACTTCTGATGTTGGAGAAGGAGACATGGTAGTAGGGGTCTACGTTGGACGATGGGGTTCTAGGTTTAATCGTATTTTAACATAAAAATACATTCTAATTTATATGAATTTATAATAAAAAAACTTCACCATTTCAGAAAAATGCTACCTACGCGAGGTAATTCTATCCATAAAAAAGGCTCCTGAAAAAAGATGAGCAAAAAAAGATTTTCTCTGATACATAGAAAAATTATTGTTGTGTAGTAGGTACATATTGCTAACGTGCATAACGGAGACTCAAAACAGGAATGATAATTGCATATTTTAATAGGGCGGAGAGAGATGCGAATTCATTATTGAAGGAATGTGTAATACAGTTCTTGTTAAAACATATAGAAAGGAGATATATTATTAATGATGAAGGAGTTGATAGACCGTACTAGGAGGAGGTTATACAATCTTCATTTAAGATGATGATAGACGAAACACGTTTACCTGTCAGTTTGTAAAATGACGACACGAAGACAAACAGTTACAAAATATAGATGGTGATTTCTGTATTTATCAGCCGGCCGATTGATAACTCAGGAAGTAAAGCTTGTATAACTACATGGTCCCCCCCACTTCGCCTCTAAAGGCATCAGCTCCACTAAGTCGCTGTCCGAATCTCGTCTCTAACTAACTCTATCACTGTCTGTGATTCTCTCTAACTAACTTCGAAACCTGTCTCACTATATTGGGAATTTCCTTTCTTTATGACGTCAGAGGTGTGCTATTCTAATTGAATAAATTGCGTGTGGAGTTTACATATGTCTGTCCAAACGTATTTTTGGCAAAAAAATAATTCCCAATTTTGATTTTTCAATGTCTTACGTATTTTTAATTATTCTTTATTAACTCGCAGTGTCCATTCTCTTAACTGACATATTTCATATCCAGTTATTTCTAAAAATGAACAATGGATTGAATTCCTTAATAAATCATCTATTTCTGACATAAACAATATTTAGCTATTTGCGAGGACAATGCCAATCGTTCTGCATTCCTTCTTTTAATACTTTACTACTGGGTTAGATTCTAGCCTTTTTTCTAATATCATTTTAAAACTTATCTAGTTTTGCTTTCTTAATACTGGGGTCTATCCCTTTTCATGAACTTTGCATGTGATATGATAGCTTTATTATTATCATTATTATTATTATTATTATTATTATTATTATTATTATTATTATTATTCATATTTTGTTAGTATTGGCGATTTATTGATATGCGGATCATAACAAAAAAATATAGGTTATCTACTTCTTTTTTCACATTAGTCCAGCACTTTCCGCAAGATTATGGCAGTTTGCAACAAGACAGTCTATTGAAGTAGCCCAACAATGCAAGGAAGCCAATTTTTTCAATTCACCTGTCATGCAGAAGTTCAAGTGCAATGTGAAAGGACATCTCGCTGCTCAACTCCCTACATAGTATCCCTGCATCTTATGCCCCGGATATGGCCTCATACATCTAAGATACACCCTGTCTTGTTTGGGGTTAAAATGGAATAAAAAAATAAAAATAATTCTTTTGTTACACTTCGCAGGGCTCCCATCACAATAGGTACAACTTCTATCTTCTTCAACACTGAATTATTATTATTATTATTATTATTATTATTATTATTATTATTATTATTATTATTATTATTATTATTATAAAATTTTCGCAAGTTACTGATAAACTAATTTCCATAAATGCAATTTGTTGTCGTCTTAGGACATCTTATAATGTTTTTCTTTATTAGTGAAGTGGGCGAGAAAATAGAAAGCTGGGTATTTTAAATCACTGGCACTTAATGACACATAAACATGAATCAAACGCACCTGTTCACAAACGTTCCGAAGCATTTTGCATCCTCAAGGGAGAGAACACTGCAGATAACACACGCTTATTATTCTCCCTGGTGAAAATATATCATATACTTGATTGACTTTAAAGAAGTTACTGAGCATACATTAAAGCATTCACACAGAAGAAATGATATCTTTGCAGGAAGTAAGAAAGTTTTGAGAAACACCTGAATATTACACCTCCAAGACATGTTTATTTATTTGTGTGTGTGTGTGTGTGTGTGTGTGTGTGTGTGTGTGTGTGTATGTGTGGTCTATTGAGTATATTGATATGTACTTTTCCTTTTATGTGAGTGAATAGGAATCGGCAAATTTTAATAAAGATACAATGAATTGAGCCCGCCTATATTATGGGTAAAATTCTTTAATGGAGAAGTAGAATATTTCACATCTATAGAATCACAGTGGAATTTTGGCTCAAATGGTTTTTACATACGCTGATGGCCAACGACAATACTGCCACTAAACTTGCTTTTACGTAAGAGAGCGACCATAGGGAGGATTGATTATTATTTTATTTGTAAATCGAGATGATCAGATAAGCAGAATAATGATGTAATGATCTCTGTAAAACTAATAGGAACCAAGCATGTGATAATCTAAATGGAGCTTGGGTTTACCACACAAGAAGAAAAATATGAGAAATATTTTTGAAGTTATTCCATGACAACGCGACTAATACCAAACAAAGCAAATTAATATAATCAAACCAAACCTTTATCTTCTTACCAGTGTCATCACCCCACATGGGATCTATACATCAAATTTGGAAAGCTAGAAAGTTTAAATTCCATTAACATTTCGACCGTGACCGACCTTTTTTGATGTGTGACTTATTGGGTAATATATGGGCCAAGTAGCGCGTCTTTATATTAACAAAGTTATCGTTATTAGCAAAGGTGACTTTCACCTTTTCTATTACCTTGACTGTGACCTTTGACCGAAATATTCTCAAATTCATTTAAAATTAGACCATGAGTAATATTTTACTCAATTATTGTGAAAGTTCGTCAAGCAACGCGACGCTACGAATATATACACAAATTAAATTTGATAGCTAAAGTAATCTTCTACGGCACTAATCAAAGCTTTTAGTTTCTACTGTTACTGTTTTCCTGGAAAGGTTTACGCGCACGCAGTTATCATTACAGTTAGATTGCTAATTTGTAAAGAGAATTGTGATAAGATTATATACGTAACCAGTCGACACATCTGCCCACCAGACGTTTTCGTCCAGATTTTTATTATTATTGTCTAGGCGCAATGATCACTGTCACCAACAATTTTACATTTAAATATTTTTTCAAGCTACGGCCGGCTGGGCAATATATAATGAGATTCACAGAAATATTGTCTTTTTAAAAATGTCAATTACTCAGACTCCTTCGATTAAAATTCACGACAATTTACATTTTAACAAAACATTTAAACAAGTACATTTATACAAAGACATTTTAACAAATACATTTTAACAAATACATTTTAAAAAATACATTTTCACAAATACATTTTAACAAATACATTTAAATAAATACATTTAAACAAATAAATTTTAACAAATACATTGTAACAAATACATTGTAACAAGTACATTTACACAAAAACATTTTAACAAATGAATTTTAAGAAATACATTGTAACAAATATATTGTAACAGATAAACTTTAACAAATACATTTTAACAAATAAACTTTAACAATTACATTTTAACAAACGCATTTTAACAAGTACATTGTACCAAATACATTGTAACAAATACATTGTAAAATAAATTGAAACAAATGCATTTTAACAAATACATTTTAACAAATACATTTTAATAAATGCATTGTAACAAATACATTTGAAAAAATACATTGTAGCAAATAGTTGTAACAAATACATTGTTACAAATATATTTTAACAAATACATTTTAATAAATACATTGTAACAAATACATTTTAACAAATACATTTTAATAAATACATTGTAACAAATACATTATAATAAATACATTGTAACAAATACATTATAATAAATACATTGTAACAAATACATTTTAACAAATACATTGTAAGTAATACATTTTAACAAATACATTTTAACAAATAAATTTTAACAAATACATTGTTACAAATATATTTAAAAAAATAAATTTTAATAAATACATTGTAACAAATACATTTTAACAAATACATTTTTACAAGTAAATTGTAACAAACACATTTAAACAAATAAATTTTAACAAATACATTGTTACAAATATGTTTTAACAAATAAACTTTAATGAATACATTGTAACAAATACATTATAACAAATACATTTAAGCGAATACATTGTAACAAATATATGTTTACAAATACATTTAAACAAATACATTTTAACAAATACCTTTTTTATCCAATACATTCTAACAAACACATTGTGACACGTATAATTTAAAAATACATGTTAACAAATGCATTTTAACAAATACATTGTAACAAATAAATTTTAATAAATACATTTTAACAAATGGATTGTAACAAATACATTTTAACAAATACATTTTAACAAATACATTTTAACAAATACATTTTAACAAATACATTCTAACAAATACATTTAAACAAATGCATAGTAACAAATATATGTTTACAAATACATTTTTACAAATACATTGTACGAAATACATTGCAACAAATACGTTGTAACAAATACATTTTAATAAATACATTTTAACAAACATATAGTAACAAATAGATGTTAACAAATCCATTGTTACAAATACATTGTACCAAAGAAATTTTAACAAATACATTTTAGCAACTACCTTGTGCCAAATACATTTTAAAAATACATAGTTACAAATATATGTTAATAAATACATTGTACCAAATACTTTGTACAAAATACATTTTAACAAATACATAGTAACAAATAGATGTTAACAAATACATTTTAACAAATACATTGTACCAAATACATTGTAAAAAATACATTTTAACAAACACATTTTAACAAATACATTGTAACAAATACATTTTAACAAATACATTTTAACAAATACATAGTTACAAATAGATGTTAACAAATACATTGTTACAAATACATTGTACCAAATACTTTTTAACAAATACATTTTAACAACTACCTTGTACCAAATACATTTTAAAAAATACATAGTAACAAATAGATGTTAACAAATACATTGTACCAAATACTTTGTACCAAATACATTTAAACAAATACATAGTAACAAATAGATGTTAACACATACATTGTAACAAATACATTGTAACAAATACATTTAAACAAATACATGGTAACACATAGATGTAAACACATACATTGTAACAAATACATTGTACCAAATACTTTGTACCAAATACATTTAACAAATACATAGTAACAAATAGATGTTAACACATACATTGTAACAAATACATTGTAACAAATACATTTAAACAAATACATGGTAACACATAGATGTAAACACATACATTGTAACAAATACATTGTACCAAATACTTTGTACCAAATACATTTAACAAATACATAGTAACAAATAGATGTTAACACATACATTGTAACAAATACATTGTAACAAATACATTTAAACAAATACATGGTAACACATAGATGTTAACACATACATTGTAACAAATACATTGTACCAAATACTTTGTACCAAATACATTTAACAAATACATAGTAACAAATAGATGTTAACACATACATTGTAACAAATACATTGTAACAAATACATTTAAACAAATACATGGTAACACATAGATGTTTACAAATACATGTTAAGAAATAGATTGTACCAAATACATTGTAACAAATGCATTGTAACAAATACACTTTAACAGATACATTTGAATAAATACATTTTAACAAATACTTTGTAACAAATACATTTTAACAAATACATTGTAACAAATGAATTTTAACAAATGAATTTTAACAAATATATAGTAACAAATACATTTTTACAAATATATCGTAACAAATACATTTTAATAGGTACATTTTATCAAATACATTTTAACAAATACATTGTAACAAAAATATTTTAACAAATATATTTTAATAAATACCTTGTAACAAATACATTTTAACAAGTACATTGTAACAAATACATTGTAACAAATATATTTTAACAAATACATTTTAACAAAAGTATTTTAACAAATACATTGTAACAGATACATTGTAGCAAATACATTTTAACAAATGCATTTTAACAAATACATTTTAACAAATACATCTTTACAAATACATAATAACAAATGACCAGTGCAAAGAACATGCGTTACGTGTTAGACTACTAACACCCAACAGTATCGTCTATATTTACCATCCGGCATGGTCCGGGATATGACTTTAGACTATATTCTTTTCGTGAGACCCTAGCTTGCAGGCTGAGGGAGTGAGTAGCCATCCTTTAATTACCATTGCTCCCAGGTCCGCTCTTACCCGGAGTGGTAGTATCTGTTAGGGTTTCAAACTATGGGTTAAATAGAAACCGACCGTAAAACAACAAATATATTCTATTAAAAAATTTTCTTCAAAATCTTTGGATTCAGCATTAAATAAGCTTAAAAGGGTTGATATCCCGTAAAACAAAACAACCAATCAACCATCCAGCAATAGTTAATGCATTAAGTATTGTTTCCACATATAAGTATGTGAATCTATTTTTATTGCATTTCCAACCCAACTAAAGCACAGTGCAACTTTGATGTAGGGGGCTACATTCTTGGACATAATTGCAGGGATACTATGTATACAGTTTAGCAGGAAGATATCTGTTTACATTACACTTGCACTTCTGCATGTCAGTACTGTCAGGAGAGCACATATCGGAAAGGGAAATCCAAATTCTAGCAGTTCTGGAGGATAAAAGTTATTAAAGTAGAAGTCTTTCTGTAATCTGGGGATCTCTATTTTATAAGCGTTGACTTTTGCTGCTTGAGTTTGTCCAAGATATTTACGACGAGGGGGTACAATGAAATTTAGTTCCTCATAGAATCTACCATTAAAATACTTGTAAAACAGGCTGAATGATGCAACATTTCGTCGAGGATAGAGAGACTGAATCCTAGATGACAGTTCAGGACCTATTAAATCTGAGAGTCTCTTTTGAACAGGGTTAGGAGTGAGAGATTAGTAACAAATACACCAGACTAAATGTGAAAACAATACTCTACAACGTATCTCTATATTTCCATCTTTACAAATCGAGTATTCGCTAATGCAGGGAGTATTGCTTCCACATATATGGCTGTATCTACCACAAGTCTCTACATTTTTTGAGAAGGACGAAAACGAAGTTAACAGTCTAATAGGTCTTACTCTGTAAATCTAGATGAAACGTTTGTTGCATCAACAAATGTTGTATTCTATAAACTATTTGCACGTACTTTTATTGAATGTGTTTCCTTCACGTAAATACCCCTGCCATACTAGACAAGGGGCAAAATACTTTAATTGCATTACGAAGATTACTAGATGCCGACTGGTTTATGATGTAATAGATTTATCTATCGAAATGCTAGCTTTTATTATGCCCAAATTGTTCTTTGCTAATCTGATTGTATTTATATGTACAACTGCAAATATAACACTTAAAAATATCTCACTATGCAATTCGCTAATTCTCTAATAGCTTTAATCAGACAATACTTGAATATATGAATATGAATAAGAAATGACTATAATAGCCCAGTCATTCTATTGTATGTAATTATGAAATAGTAAATACATAAACATCCTACACAGAAATATTATCTCGTTGTTCTATTAGAGCATTTTTATTAGTCATTGGATTGGAAAAGTGTCGTAAACATGACGCATGAAGTTAATGTATTTTCCTGTACGGCCATTATCCATAGACATGAACTTTCTGCTCATAATGTTATCTATAATATCAGTACTCCATTCTGAACAAATATCACTTCACAACAGTTTTCAAATTTATTTAGTTATACTAGTGCGTCGTCACATACAAAGGGAAATACCCTTGTGAGTTACATAGTAAATATATCATGTGATAAAATCATGCATAAAATAGTCTGAACATGAATTTAATGTGCAGAATGTTATAACTTGAATGAACAGCTCAGGTCGTATGAATTGACATACCATATATCGTTTGCGAAATAACAAGGAAGATATGCTTTTCTACTTCTTAAAACACGGTCATCAATATATTGTAGTCAGCGGGGTAATTAGTTTTTCGTCTTCGATTCCTACAAAAGTATATATATATATATATATAAATATATATACATATATATATATACATACATATATATAACTATTTAGCAAAAAAATAATTGGAACAGATATTAGACTGTAGTGAAATCATACGAGGGAAGTAATGCCCCTGACCCACTTTCCATAGTAGTAGAGAAACGAAACATAGCACAGTTATTAGTCTTTCTCTACATAAGAAGCACCCAGAGTTATGCATTTCTTCCATCGTTTGACGCAGCTCTGAAGACCGTTTTTGCATAACACCTCAGGTTGGTCCCCCAACCACGACGTGACTTCAGAAATCAAGGCTGCATGAAACACTTTCCCTTCAAAAACAACTTCATGACTGGAAAGAGTTGAAAGTCAGAGGGTGCAAGGTCAGGAGAGTAGGGATGGTTGGGGCATAGTTTCATAACCACACGGCCGTGCTTCTGATCTGGCAACATGCGAGTTGTGGACTGGAGCGTTGTCCTGTAAGAGGAGGGTACCGTTGCTGATCTTGCCCCGCCTCTTGATTTTGATAGCTTCCCTTAATTTCCTCAAACGTGAAGCATAATAGGCCCCTGTAATTGTGGTACCTTTTGCCAGGAAATCTACCATCACTACTCTGTCCTGGTTCCAGAAGACTGTGAGCATGACCTTGCCAGCGAAGGGATGCACCCTTGCCTTCTTTGGAGGTGGTGAGTCCAAGGGCTTCCACTGCATTGACTGGGCTTCGGTCTCTGGATCATAGTGATGCACCCAGGTTCATTCCTGTGTAATCAGTCCTTAGAAAACTTTTACTTATCTTCTTGGAACATCTCCAAATTCATCCTCGAGCACTCGACACGTTCTATCTTCTAGAATGGTGTGAGTAACCTGGGAATCCATCTGGCAGACACCTTATACATATGCAAATGGTCATGAATGATAGTTTCCACAGACCTGTACTAATCTTTACATCTTGGGCTATTTGGCGAATAGTAATGCGCCGATCTTTAAAAATGGCAGCCTCAACTTGACGGACAGATGCCTCAGCAATGGCATAGGGTCAAGGTCTGGGGCTGTTTCCACAGACTTCCGGCATATTTGAATTCACGATGCCAGCGTTTTACAAGGTCATATGATGGGGCATTATCACCATAAGTTTCTTTCATTTCATCAAAGTCTCCTGTGGTGTGCGTCCTTTCAAATACAAAACCGGATAACTACTCGACATTCAACAGGCTCCATTTCACACCTGACTCAGTTTAAACACCTGTAAAACAGAAACCACAATTAGTTCAGAGCTGTAATTTGCCACATAACCCGTAGAGATATAAATCATTGCAAATGCAAAATTTCAGCTGGATCAGACAACTGAAAGTGGTTCAGGGGCATTACTTATTGCACACCCCTCGTAGAACAGTATAACTATCCCAGCACGATGCAATTTAAATATATTGAATTAAAACATGTGCGTTAATAACAGTTATATCATATAATTATACAGATTTAAATAAAAAAAACTTCTTATTAATTGTATTTTCATGCCAGATGAAGTGTACCTATTTACAATGCCTCCCCACAGGACAGAGTTAGACACCAGGGTCGTTTTTTAACGTGGAGAAACGGTACAAAAATAAAAATTGTCTCAGTCGTGAAGGATCTCTCCTCCACCGAAAGAGAACAAGAAACAGAAGTACAGCATCTGAAGAACATATACTACACTTTGATCTTGTCCCGAAGGCCAAGATGAAGTGTAGATACTATGTGAAAGCTTCAATAACAAATAGTTCACAATAAATGCTATTTAATAGAAGAAATATAATAAAGGAGTAACATACTAAAGTTCGTTATTTATATATTTATCCCTTTAAACACATCTAACACACAGCTTCAATGTGGCCATGTGTTTTCGCTTGTCTGTAACAGAATTAGTGCGAAAACCAACTGATCCTTCTGTCATATAATAAGAAATATTAAGATAAATGCGATCAAATCACGTGACTAAATAAGCAAAGGGAAAGAATCCTAAACATCAAAGTAAACACGAAGTTTAGCATCCGCAAAGACTTCGTGTTTATCTGCAGCAACTCTCAATATGAATAAAACGGTTTCTATAGTATTATCTGAACGTATTTTATCAATTCTACTTCCGAAATATACAGGAATAAATTATTGATCGTCAGTGCAAACATGAGGAATAATAATTTGAATTATGTTCGAATAATGAGGGGAAGACCTGAACGGGCTGACAGCCATTTTATCATTTTAGGATCTATATATCACGCACGTTTTCCCAACTATTCAAAAGCGAAGAGGTAATAATAAGAGAAAAAGAATAGAAAATAGTATTCAGAGGCCTTTGTTATTTGGTGTTTTAAGAAAAGCTTAAATCAACATTCAAACAATCATTCAGTTGGAAATGAATTATTTTGAAAATCTGGAATTGCATGTTCATTGAATTTCTCTGCGGAGAAATAAAAGATCGATTTGGTAAACGTTCAGCGCGAGGAGAGATCGAATGAGTAGTGACAAGAATTTACAATAGACGATATACATACATATATATGTATATATATATATATATATATATATATATATATGGAGTATGTACACGTATATGTATACATGCATACATCTGTTTGCGTGCATATATATATATATATAGAGTATATACACGTACATGTATATATGCATACATCTGTTTGCGTATATATATATATATATGTATATAGAATATATACACGTATATGTATATACGCATACATCTGTTTGCGTATATATATATATATATATATATATATATATATATATATAAGTAAGTATACAACAAAGTTCTTGCGGAATTTTTAATTTAAAGTTGTGTCTGGGAATGTTCCGACAACGGGCGACGCTCAGCTCAATGACTAGACAACGACAAGGGTGGATAGCATTTCCCGAAATAAAAATTGCATCAAAGGAAAGACATGCTAACACTTCGGTGGTCTGCAACCGGTCTCCTCCATTACAGTTGTATGAATGCAGGCGAAACCTTTACGGTGTTGAAGTACTGTCAAAAATTGATGAAATTCATCAGAAACTTCGACAAAAATACCCTGCACTAATCAAGTGAAAATGCGCAAATTCCCTCCACAAAAATGCCCGACAGCCAGGTGTTAAACTGACACTGTAGAAGATGAATGAATTTGTCTATGAAACTCTGCCTCATTCGCCAAACTCTCTATAACTCCCACGTATTTACTATGCTTTTTTAAAGCCGTTTGACAACTTTCTGGTGGGGAATGCTTAAACACACTAAGAGATATGAAAACGCTTTAAACTACTTGATATATATATATATATATATATATATATATATATAAATATATATTCATATATATATATATATATATATATATATATATATATTTGTGCAGTAGCGCCAAAACTATGGGACACATTCTATTCTGTTAGAAATAACAACTGTGAAAAGCTTATATTTTGACAACTGGTCGTCGTTATAATCAATAATAACATACTAAAATTTGAATCATTTTCAAAGCATAGAAAAAGAATGATAACAATTGTTTATTTATTTTCAAAAAAGGAACGTCCAAAAATAAGGGACAAAATTAAGAACAACAATCTAAACCGCATGCTATATGCAACTTTTTTTTGATTTCCTATAAAGAATAAGTGTTACTTAGTCATTTGTACACGTTGCATTAGCCGGCACCATGGCGAAACAACGAAAACTTGAGTACTCTGTGAGACAAACTATTGTGAATCTACACAAGGAAAAGCAGGCCATTAGGGAGATTTTAGAGAATATGAAACGTTCCAAGAGGTTGTAGGCAGGGTTGTTAAATCTTAGAATGATACTAGCAAGAATCATGTGCTCACGTGCGGGACACAAAAAAGGAGTTAGTTGAGAAAATGACATGAAACTGATCACGATTAAACAAAACGAACGTCATCATCTCCTGCTCCTGTTTTTTCTTTCTCCACGCTGCTTGGTTTGGAGTGGGATGGGGTGTTTGGGTGATTTCTCGTCGTGACCTTGGCACGTGTCTTTTTAATGATTGCTAGGAGGGGGAATGGCGATGGAGTGTCTAACTCGCTTCCTTTTATGGGTAAACACGCGGATATTTGGTTGCCGCATGTTTAAATAGTAATGTAATGGGATGGGGGTGTCTTACCGATAGGTATTCAAAATTAAATTAAAAGAGAGGGAGGATGGTTACTTCTGCATTATGCCCTGTTTTCTTATGACAATATATTCTAGCCAAGGTCCAACGCCTCTTGTCCGGTTTCAAACTTGTGTAAACGCGCAGATCTATAAAAACATAATTCAAGATCATGTTGTGCCAATCATATAGAATTCAGGTATCGGTAGGGCAACCTTTATGCAAGCTAATTCCTAATGTCACAAGGTAAAAAGTGGTAATGAGTTACGTAAGCGAGCAAGATTTCGAAATCATGGATTGGCCACCACAATTTCTGACTTAAATCGAATTGAAAAGCTTCGAAAGATTAAGGAGTGAAAGTGATGGAAAGAAATCCCACTAACACGAAGGATTTGTGGGTGAAGCTTCAAGAAGAATGATCATATATTAGTATCGAGGATTGTCAAGAACTGATTCATTATTGTAGTCAAAGATGGTCAGCTGTCAGCGAGCAAGGGCTCATTTGCTAAATATTGGTTGTACTTGTTTTTTGTCCGTTTACATTGTTTTCCTCAATTTTGTTCCTTACTTTTGGACGTTCTTAATTTGAAAATAAATAATCGATGTAATTTCTTTTCTCTCTTTTGCAAATTATTCAAATTTTAGTATGTTATTATGAACTACAAGTTGTCAAAATACCAGCTTTTTACAGTTGTTATTTCTAAAAATTATAAGGTTTTAAAATTTGTATCTTAGTTTTGGACGCTACTGTACCTCCATACATACATACATACATACATATATATATATATATATATATATATATATATATATATATATATATATATATAAAACAGAGATTTGTATGTCACAGACGATTTCTGATTGATTAATCCAATAATCACATCTCCTAAAAACTATGGTTCGTAGGCTCTTAACTTTACCATAAAATATTATGGCTTTATTTATTGTCCATCTTGGAAGGGTTTAATTTTTTCCTAACTTGCGATTTACAAATTAAAAAAATACGAAACTTACACAATCTAACAATCGAACCTCCGACATCACGGCCGCCATTCTGTTGCTAGCCGCAGACACGTACACACAACACGAAAACAATGTTTTGAAAATCTAGCAAAAATTAATTTTCCTGAAATTTTTCAATATTTAAAAATAAATTATGCCGGCTGATAAAATTTTAAAACATTTTTTTTAAAGCTAGAAAGATAAAATTACAAAATCCTTATTTTATATATATATATATATATATATATATATATATATATATATATAAATATATATATATATCAAACTAAACTAAAAAGAACGCGCGTTCACTCGTGGTCTTTTCATTTCGGGTTTGGGTACTTGTGCAGTGAATTTTCCATTGACATTAAAAAATGGAAATATTTTAAAAAACAATATATTTTACGTACTCGTTATGGGATAAAGTTTTCCTGCAGAAAAAATCACGTAATTTCATCAGGTAGTTATTTTTTTATGGCGAAAAAAGGAAAAAAATCAATGCTACAAGCGAGTAATTATTAATTCAGCCATCTTGATTCTTAACCAAACAGAAAGTTCAAGTAGGGGGATTTCCCTTTTTTTTTTTGATAGCGAGGCCAAATTTCGCGAATTTGGCCTTTTTTTAAAGCAGTTTGGCCTTCAAAATTTCTGTTTGGCCTTTTACTTCACCGATGAAATAAAAAAAGCAAATAAAAACAACGCAATAAAACTTTAAAAAATACGGCACACTTTTGTTTTTCTTGTTTGTTTTTTTTGGGTAATTTTCCTTATTTTTTTATTTTTTCAAGATAATACTATTAAATGGACACTATTATGCCAAATTAGCCCCCCCCCAAAAAAAAATGCACAAAAATTCGAGATTTAAGGTTTTGACGAGATAATTTAGCGAATTGTCTGGACTATTGCGAGAGAACCATCCATTAGTTTTTCCTGAAATTTTGCCACAAATTGTATTTCAATACATAGATGTGCATAGTAGCAACATTTTTTTGCTGAAAATTCCCATTGCGTCCCCAGATTTCATCGGTGTAGAAAAAAAGGCCAAACAGAAATTTTGAAGGCCAAACTGCTTTAAAATAAAAGGGAAATCCCCCTACTTGAACTTTCTGTTTGGTTAAGAATCAAGATGGCTGAATTAATAATTACTCGCTTGTCGCATTGATTTTTTTTCTTTTTTCGCTATAAAATATAACTACTTGATGAAATTACGTGATTTTTTCTGTAGGAAAACTTTATCCCATGGCTAGTACGTACAATATATTTTTAAAAAAATATTTTCATGTTTTAATGTCAATGGAAAACTGCACAAGAACCCGGGTTTGTATTACTGTACACATAGATTCGAAAAAGTTGTCAAAAAACAAATATATAACAAATAAATGTTATCAAAGGCAAGATCAGTTACTTTTCTACCAAACTGGATTTTTCGTGTTTTTATTCAATGTAACATATTTATTCAGCTTAAAAAACGAGTTTGTATTACTGTACACATAGATTCGAAAAAGTTGATAAGATACGAAACAATATGCATAATATAAACACAGCACGAAAACAAACGTTGTGATCCATTCCCAACACACGCACACACACGCACACACACACACACTCTGGCGTTAGCGGCACACACGTACAGACAACACGAAAACAAACGTAATTATTACTATTATAATTTCCAGCACACGCGCACACACGCACACACACGCACGTCCACTACCGTCCTTGGCTACGTCACGTTGTTATGGCAACCAAACCCGCTGACTAACACCAAGACCGTCTTAAAACGTCTTTATAACGAAGGCCACGCTAACATGCGATAAATACACAGTAAATTTGATTTTCTTCATTTCTAACAAATATTACGCAAATATAAATCATATAGAATATCTGTATGAATATAATTACACGTAATAGTTAAATAAAGATGATCATCGTATAAGAGAACCGAAAAAACAACTAATAGGGAATTAATTAAAAACGATAAAAAATATGCACATTAGCTAGATCTTTTGTAGATTAATGCAATTCCACGACTCATAAATAACAAACTTGTATTTTCTTTTTAAATAAATAGAAAAAAGGGGTGTTGATAAGACTATCAATACACACAAAAATATAGATTTATTTTTGGGTAAAGTTCCCCCGGGTTTTCCTTTCACTTCAGTAAATAACGGTCTTTTGTTATATATATATGGCGTACTATTACCCTTATATATATGATGTTTCTGTTTATATATATATATATATATATATATATATATATATATATATATATATATATATATAAGTGATAGTGTCTGTGTGTGTCTGTGCGTCTGTGTGCATTTCCCTACGCTAAAACTCTGTCAATTTTAAGCCTAGAGATTCGAAATTTGATATACAGGGTACTGAGATTTGGGAAAATCGATGTGATAGGTTTTCGACAGAAATTTGGCGATTAAGTGGTCAATATTCAACGATTTGACCTTTGAGAACTCTACCAAACTCCTCCTACAACTTTGAGTCTAAACACGTGATATTTTAGATATAGATTCCTTGGACATGGATCTAACTTATTAACTTTACTTGATCCCTAAACAATAAATGTTAAGAGGTCATAATAGGGGTCAAAGTTTAAAAAAATTGACCGTTTTTTTTCTCAGCATTAACCTCAAAACAACTGGGCAACGCCGGGCACCGATTGTTAGTATATATATATATATATATATATATATATATATATATATATATATATATATATATATATATTAAGAGTGGTTGGGCAAAATAAAAGACACACCTTAAAAATCAACAGATTTTTAAAAATATTATGTAGGTCTACACTTTGCAGCGTATACAGCCTAAAATCTCCGAGGTATTCATTCATAAAAATTGTTAATATTTTCCAAAGGAATTCTATCCCCTTTTCAGCTAAAACATTCTCTAGTTCTTTTAAAGCTGGCAGTGGAAATCGATTTCTAACTTGAATCTTCAAAATCGACCATAAATCTTCAATAATGTTCAGATCTGCTGGCCAACTCAGATGCTTAACTTAATTGGAATGCTCTTCATGCCAATATTTATTAATTCTAGCTGTATGGATTAGGACATTATCATCTTAAAAGATGGTGTTCCCAGCCTTAAACAGTTCTTGAACCATAGGATGAATTTGATCACCCAAAATTCTCTATATAGTCTCGACTGTTAATCCTTCCATGACGAGTAATCATGTTTTACGTTTCAGAGAAGGCAGACTTGATAACATGCTTCTTTCGACTGTCTTAAAACGTAGACTCGGCCCGTAGTCGGAAAAAAACGAATACGATGCTTCGTCATAGAAAATCACATTGTTTCACTGTTCGAGGGGTCAATTTTGTTGGTTTTTACATCACTCTAATCGCTTAGAAAGAATTATCTTTGAGAGCAGAGGTTTCTAATTGCAGCTCCTCCGTAAAATCTAGATTTGTGTAGCCTTCAACGAAGAGTCTTTGTGAAAACTAGGTCGTGTAAACGTTTATTGAGCTCTGCAGTGATTGTAGAAGCCGTGGTTTTATGATCCTCTCTAACAATCCACTTAAGAATCCGACGGGCTCTTTCAGACATATCCATCTTTCGACCAGACTTGCGTTTTTCTGTAGCCGTTTTTCCTTTTAAAAGCGATCATTACGTTTGCGACTTCTTGAACCGCTAAGCATTCGTGCAGTTTCTTCAACACTAGACCCTGCTATACGAACACCAACAAGTTAGATACTTAATGAGTATATGCATATATGCCTATAAACATATATATTTATTCAATTGTATGAAATACAAATGTCTTACTTGCGTGGTCTGTCACATACTCATTACATTTCAGGAAAAATTCCCCTTTTTGAAATGGTGGATGTAACGGATCTATTAAAAGCATACTGAATTGAAGATGTTTCTCTTATTCTGCCATACCCATATATATATATATATATATATATATATATATATATATATATATATATATATATATATATATATACAGTGATGATCATATTTATTGGCACGGTAAAATAAAAGTTAAATTTTGTCTAATAAATTCTAAAAAAGGGATTGAATTAAAGAAAATAACAAAGTATATTATGTATTTTTAACTGGCCTTTCCGATGCAGCAATCGGATTTTAGAAAAATAAAATAACAAAGGAACAACAAACATAATTGCAAAAAACCCTTGTTCAAAATTATTGGCACGATTTATTTAATAATCAATTGTATCGCCTTTGGCCTTGATTACCTTCCTCAGTCGCTTTTCATAGTTTACAACCAAGTTGTTGCACTCTTCAGTTGTAATTTTAGCCCACTCTTCCTGACAATAATCCTCCAATTGAATAAGATTCTTAGGCTTCCTTTGCATTACCCTCAATTTTAATGTTCTCCATAAATTTTCAATTGGATTAAGGTCTGGGCTTTGTGATGGTCACTCCAAAACATTAATATGATTGTCCTCAAGCCATTTCTTAGTCAGTTTAGCCGAATGCTTTGGGTCATTATCTTGCATGAACCACCAACGACGACCAAGTGAGAGCTCTTTAGCAGAGTCTTTCAGGTTTTCATCCAATATTTTAACATAATCTTCCTTTTTTATGCTACCTGTGACCTTAACAAGTCGCCCTGGTCCAGAGGCAGCAAAGGATCCCCAAAACATCAAACTGCCTCCACCGTGCTTCACTGTGGGTATGGTGTTCTTAGGCAGGAAAGCTTCGCCAGATTTTCTGTAAATATAAGACACTTTATTATGGCCAAATAACTCTATTTTCGTTTCGTCAGTCAATAGAACACGTTTCCAGAATGCAACATCTTTATCAATATGACGTTTTGCAAAGGCTAGCCTTGCTTTCAGGTGCATAGGCTTCAATAAGGGAGTCTTTCTCGGACGACATGCTTTTAAACCAGCTCTCTTCAAAACTCTACCAACTGTATGTCGAGATACATTTACTCCAGAGGTGCTCTGTTCATCAACAATCTCCCCAACAGAGATCCTTGGGTTTTGTTTTACTTGTCGAACAATTTTCCGTTCATCTCTTGGGGAAAGAATCCTTTTTCTCCCTCTACCCTCTAAACTCATAACGTGGCCTTGCGATTTGAACTTGTTTATTATGGCTCTAACAGTGGATTTGGGAAGGTTTAGCTTCTTTGAAATCTTATCATAGCCCTCCCCATTGGTATGGCATGCTACAACAAGCTTCCTGACGTCTTCGCTGTGTTCCTTTAGTTTTAACCATGGCGATTGAAAATTATAATTTAGTCACTTATAATAGTTTAAATAAATCGCTATCTAAAAATTATCTGAAAAAAATTATTCACTGAATTAGCGTTAAACAAGCATAATATGGCTATAAAAAAGTTCAGAAAGCACGTAAACCGGAAATTGATTGATATTATACTGATACTAAAAGAAAAACAAAGCCGTGCCAATAATTTTGAACCAGGGTTTTTTGCAATTATGTTTGTTGTTCCTTTGTTATTTATTTTTTCTAAAATCCGATTGCTGCATCGGAAAGGCCAGTTAAAAATACATAATATACTTTGTTATTTTCTTTAATTTAATCCCTTTTTTAGAATTTATTAGACAAAATTTAACTTTTATTTTACCGTGCCAATAAATATGATCATCACTGTATATATATATATATATATATATATATATATATATATATATATATTCATTGTATTATCTATTTATTTATACATGGATGTGTGTGTACGTATACATGGGTTAATATTATAAATGCGAAATTAAAGCAAATTTTCTCACAAAAATTACCAATAAATTTATTATAACTATCAGTATAATGAGAATCCCCTTTCACTATTAACTGTAAATGTGTATTGTATGTATTACTTAAATCTAAGGAATACGTCATACAAACGAGTAGGAGTAGTAAGCTTCTAACTCGCGAGATAATTACATGTGCCTTGCTGTTTCAGTGTATTGTCTTTGGGCATCTTACAACGTGGTTCTGGAGCCCTATTCAGGAAGGGCATTCTCTGTCGCATGGGCAGAGGAAGGAGGAAGATCTGCTTCCATCTGTGGCCTTTTGGCTCTGCTTCCTGCGTCGTCTCCCATACACCAGCATTAAGGTTCTGTTATTTTCTCCTATCCCTACTTCCTGCCGTACAGCACCTCGCCAGGCGCTACATTCATTTGCCATCTCTTTCTAGCTACTCAGTACGATGCCAGTCGATTTCAAGTCGCGTGTGTATACGGCCTTTTAGCTGAGAATCGAACAACCTCAGCGGTAACGTCCTCTTGCCAGTTAGCAATACAAAACGCCATTGGAGATGTGGTCGAGTATTTGCTTATTTAATTGTGTATAGATCATTACGCATTTTCACGAGAATAATTTAATTAGAAAAATAAAAGTATACATATCAGCAAAACACTTGGAAAATTATAAATGGATATTTATGATAATATCTCTGAATATGTATATATATATATATATATATATATATATATATATATATATATATATATTGGATTTGATAACTAATGGCTACACATATGCAAACATGTTTCATTGACCACCCTGCCAGGAAGAATCACCTCATCAGGCCAAGAATATCCACGAGAGTATCCGTCAAAAACATTACCTCTTTTCATAATTAACACCAATAAATGGGATAATATCATTTCCAAGGTTAAGACAGAGGTAACCAGATAAGACAGGCCATCACATTATACAAATTGATGTGGGATCTCCCAATATAATTTTATAGTTATGCTCTTCTTTTTCCCTACATTAATTTCTATTCTGTACATTATATACATTCATCAGTTGAGATTATCAATCCAATCTTTATTCATTATACTAGTTATTTTTTAAAATAGATAATATACGTTTAAAACATAACATTACATTTAAAGCAGGTGATTAACCGTTTAAAACTAAATACAATTATAAGATGACAGATTAACGATTGAATAAGTAATAAATAGATAGTAGATGTCACAACTTTTGATTTCGGGTTCGATTCAAATTGGTGAACTCAAATCATATGAATACTTTTTTAATTTTTGAAATCGCAACTATATAATATATAAAAATCGATAAAACATTAACTTTATTTTTAAATATACGAAATCTGCAAGAATTAGTATATCATATTTAAGCGTAATTTACGACCCGGATACGTCGGGCGTCCTGCTTATTTGGATAAATACCTTTGCAGTATTAACAAAAGAGTTAAAAATAATATCATGGCGTCTCCATTAAAGCTAAACATCTACAGAATGCCAACATCAATATATTACATATAAATGAGACCCCTGTGAAATTTCCACAGGTCCCGCTAGTTTAATATCAAAATCTAATCAATGTAATGGGTAGAAAACTTATTAAAGTATCAATAGTATTGCTGTGAATATATTCAGGTAGACTAATTTAAAATTCCTTATATAGTCACTTATATTTTAAATAGAGTAATTTAGCCATAAATTTGAGACATCCAGTCTGTATACTTCGAAGCATATATTTTTAAGTTAGGGTAAAATCATTACCTTGCGCAAACATGTTCGCACGTAGCATATTTTATTAATGTAGGAGAACTAGTGCCAATCTCCAATATCCTGGATGAAAAACGAAGAGTAATAGGGAATCTAACTAAAGACTAAGACGATACACCAAATAGTGAGTCTGAAAACAGCTGAAAACTGCTGAAATCTATAATATAAATCTAACCTGTCTGTTTAAATGTATATATGTATGTATGTATGCATGCATGTTTGTATGTTTGTACGTCTGCCCAAAACTTTCCACAGAGGCGAAATGTTTTCACGAGACCGGTATCGTTTGTAAGCTCAACTCTTGGACGAGAAATATCGAAAAACCGATTAAAACATCAACTCCTACAGCTTCAACTGAGCACTTTTCTACAAGGAGGGGTAGCGTTTTTCGCCGATATTTTCGAAAGTCAGCTCCTTTTTCTGATTGACTAGCCTTAATTTAACTTTCGTCACTTCCGGTTTGGCGATGGACGTCACGGCAAAGACGTCATGTATTTTTCACACCTTTTCCTCCATCGCGATACGAGTTCAAGACTGCCGGCCTAGCACCACTTAGTTATTTATTTATTATTTATTTATTTGCTCAACGAATACATTAAAACACACGGGCAACGCCAGACACCCAGGATACTTTTAAATAAAACAAAAAAATACGAAAACTAACCTACATATACTACTCACACTAACCTGTCATATTGAAATTGTAATACAAGTAAAATGAAAATAGAGGAAAATACAAAATTGAAGAAGAAAGACTATGGTAAGTTTCTACAGCCTCGCCTTAAAAGATTGTATTGCCGGCAACGACTAGTTTTATACTAACCAGCCGTAGATGAACAACGAGGCTGGAATGACCGAAGAGAGATAGCACTAAATAAACCTCTAGTGAATGAGTGTAACGTAGATTAGTCACTAAAGAAATCCTGTTTATTGCTCGCGATAAATTAATGACAACCGGCAGTTTTCATTATATATTTTTGCAAAGATTATTGAAAGATGCAGAGAGTAGGAGAAATAAGGGGGGCACTTGATATCACTCAAACTCCAGGAAGCACCACTGGTTGCTATTAGAGATTAATTTTTGATAAGTATCTTTGTAAGAACTACTAGTGAATAATAATAATAATAATAATAATAATAATAATAATAATAATAATAATAATAATAATAATAATAATACAGTTGGATGAGAAGATACAACGGATAACAATGATAAAACCTGCAGAAATAGTAATAAAAACCCTTGAATGTAGAGACTAACACACACGAACTACAGACAGGAATTGAACATATAGAAACGACCAAAGATGTAAAAGGCAAAGGAAATTCACAAGGAATCAGTGGTATAATTAGAAGATACCACCCCCTTTGTGGGTGTGTCTCCATAAACTGGCACTACACCAAACAAATGAGGGTTAAAGAGGATGGAAAACCGAGGCGATAAATTACTAAACAGAACTCCGCAGGTAAAGTGAAATGGGACTTTGACTTTAGGGAGGCTTATTGCTACCCAAATTTTAGTGGAGACCAATGGTCGCTGCCAGCGAGAAATCAATGCAAAGCGACTCTTGCTGCAATGCAAATTCTTTTCCAAACTTTATCGAAAGAAGTGGAGAGTACTAGACATATAGGGAGACTTGGTGTTACTCAGACTAGAGAGAACACCACAAGTTGTTCCAAAAGTGTATCTTTGATGTGCGAATTTGTGACTACGCCTAGTTAGTAAATAATAATAATAATAATAATAATAATAATAATAATAATAATAATAATAATAATAACTGCCTCGGATTCGACTGGAATCACACCCAATAGTCGGGAAGTTTCAAAGAGGACAAAAAGACCTCCATTGGATTGATGGAATAGAAACCGGAACCTTGGAAAGGCTTGTTGGAATCAAAATTTTTGAAGGCCAACGGTCAAACTTGAAATCCACGGAAGACTTCTTATCACGTCCACTCCAGACAACACCGCTGATATTTGACAGTGAGTATTTGCTGATAATAACCTGCGTGAGCACTCCTTGTGAATACAAATACTACTACAACTGTTGTGTAATAGACCACCTAAAAGGGGTCTGTTGTGAAATCGTAAATGATATCACCATAAAGCAGATATGTGTGTGTGACGAAAGGTTTATTATGGTGTGTGTACGTGTCACTAGATGTCTACGGTTGGTTCTTCACTATCTGAATCCTAAGTTATGTTGTGTCGGTTTATTTATGTTCCAATGCTATAATCATCTAAATGTTCATATGCGGGTGTTTCTGTGTCATAAATGTATTTTCCGACATACCTTCATGCGTCTTTGATCTTGGTCCACCTAGAAATTATTTTATTCTATGAAGGGAGGTTGGGGCTTGATCGAAAGAATATTTATTCAGTTCCAAACTGGTTGGTTTATATAGTTTTTATTCAGTTTCAAAGTGTCGATCGCAGAAGAATGGAAAGTGAATATCTTTGCTAGAGTGGTTAATTATAGGTCTCGATTCTAAGACATGTCACCTGCCTCCCCTGTTATACCGTTCGCTCTGCTCACTGTCCAAATTCAAACTTCAATTATTTTCCAGCAACCTGATCGCGTGGCTCACACGTAGATCCGATCAGCTGATAAGATACTTCTGGTAAACTTGTCTGTGATCTAGCTTTGTTATACTTCCACATGTTTTGATCATCATTCTTAATATTCATCTCTTGTTTATCTCACCAGTTATATAGATAGATTGAGATAGATAGATATATACAGAAATAGATAGGTAACTATATTGAGAGATATATCGACAATACACATAGAAAACTAAATAGATCGACAGGCAGATTAATAACAAACAAATACTTTCTTGTGTTCGACTAACTAAATAACACTAGAACAACTACTACTTATACTACTACTAATACTAATACCACTACTACTACTACTACTACTACTACTACTAATAATAATAATAATAAATATCTTAGAACTTCAAATGCTAAAGTATTCTAGTTCATCAATTGGCTGGACAAAAATGAACTTACAGTTATATAGATAGATTGAGATAGATAGATACATAAATAGATAGATAACTATATTGAGAGATATACTACTACTACGTATACTACTACTACTACTACTAATACTAGTAATACTACTACTAATAATAAATATCTAAGAATTTTAAATGCTAAAGTATTCTAGTCCATCAATTGGCTGGACACAAAATGAACTTATGCATTTAAACCGGATGTCAAAGAAATAAATGGTCGTGTAGAATGCAATACAGTCGTAGAATTATACTAACCGACTGGACATAAAAAATAGTGAAGCTTGTTGACTACTAAATATGCATTTTTTGGATGACTAAAATACATCCGAAAAAATATTATAATAAGTAGAGAACGGCTAAATATTTTTAATTAGACGGGCCACCAAATTGAATCATGCGCTGAGCACCAAAATGTAAATCAAACATGACACCTGAAACTCGGAGATAGCAGCACGCACATGAGCAATTCAGATGACTGACACAGCAGCACACATCTAGAGACTGGTTGAAATAAGTAATGTAAATGTTCACAACTTTCGGAAATGCTACAACTACACCGCACTTTATCTCTGTTTACACAGAGATTAAATATAACGTAAAATTATAATTGTGTAACAATAAATTTTAAAAAATCTGTTACAACTACCTCTTCCAACGACGCAATTTCAAACAGATTCTATAAACCAAACTGTAATTCTCAACGTCACTCCTCTCTCTCTCTCTCTTTAGATATATCTGTTTTCTTTCTCTCTTTCTCTTTAACTATCTATTTACTTATTTATCTATCTATCTATCGGAGCTGTTAAAATCACAGCACCTGTCCAATGTAATCTGTCTTGCTTATAGCCATCACCCACATCCATACGCACGTTAATGTTATATCTAATAAATGATGGATCTACAGACTGAGATTTTAACATTTTTTCCTTTATCCTATACACTGACGGAATAGAATGAAGCGCTACTGCTGGTTGAAGTCATTAACTTCGACAGATGAAACTTATTTTATCGTACAACATGTTATGTACATTCTTTTGTTAATTGTCAGCCAAATTTTTACTTGGTTTCACGAAGATTAACAATTGTAAAAGCAGAATCGAAAAACGTTACTCCAATTAAATAATTCATACAACAAATGAAAACAAAAACAGAAAGATAATGTAGCTACACGAAGATAGATGGTGGTGTTATTGTTAACTTTGTTAGATATATAATGTCAGGATGGTTTTCTAAATATATGATTTATTGTCAGTTTAGCAGAATTCATAAGATTCTCCGTTTTTCGCTAAATCGAGAGAAGCTTCTAGAAGAAAGTGAAAATCTGAATATTGTAAATTACGGCTATTCAATGACAGCTACACAGAAACAGAGAAAAACACACCTGCTTTCAAACATCCTGATGCATTTCAGCTTAAAAACACCGAACATATACTAACGCGTATAAAACACTCGTTTAAGATTAACTATGATGAAAACTCTTCTTTTAACTGATTGAAGTTTTAAATATTACAACAATTAATCTAATTTCATACACCTAGAATACACGATGTATTCCTTGTTAAACAGTACGTAGATGTAGATTTAAAATAAGGCACACATTCACAATATTAAAGCATTAGGTTTAAATAGTTGTATGAGTTATGCGAACATTTTGTAAAATATATCTTATATTAAATGTGTGTGAACAAAAAATGACATTTCATAAATATTTTGAATTAATGTTTGTCGTACTTTTCTTTAATCTAGCATTAAGGGATTCATACTAATGCGTAATTGGAGATGAAAGCTATTCCTAGAATGCAAATTTCTGCGAGTATTTGGCTTATATTTTCACTGATACTTTCGACGAAAGGTACGTGTACTCGTGCATAGCAGAAGGAAGTTTCCCAATGAGCAAGACAAAATTGCTTCGCTAATTTTAAATGACAACTATATTGAGTGCACACAAAGGCAGCTAAAATATTTGCCTGCGGTATCCACCCACATAAACAACAAAACCCATCTAATTACATGAAGGTTAACATTAAATAAAAACATAGTAATAACATTAACCAAGCCTTAGGCTACTTTAATTGCAAGCATCGTATAAACTGCTCCGCTCTCAAATCACAAACTAACATCCGCCGATTATAGTACAAGACCTAGCAGATACCACACACTATTTGGTGAAATGTTACAAAAAGACAAGCAGTCATTGTTGGCTAGAAATCAATAAGAAGGCTAAGATTATAGTAAAGGGGATGAGAGAATGTCGCAAACTTGAGTAGACTCGGTGTCAACCCAATTACAGGCAATATTTTCCACTGGACTAGCGTGCATTACTCGAGGATAAGATTAGCAAAGTCTAAACTACCAAGTGTTAACGAAGGTACTAAATATCCATATGGATATTTTGGAAGTAGTTGCAGTCAATCCTATAAAGATACACACACCAGCTAAAGAGAATTCTCAAGAATAACAAGAACATCTCTAGACACTATCTATGTAACAGGAGCTTGGTAAACGAGATATCTAATTTGATAGCATCATGAGGAAAATACTTTATCATCATTTACGCACTATACAACATAAACATAAGGAATCTAGATTAAGAGAAAAACAGAGAACCTATGTCAGTGTATGCGTCTATGCACCTGCTAGGTTATGATGACATATTCTAAATGAAAAACGAAGAAAGACATGGTAAACTGATAAGTATTGACAATAGCGTGAATGACGCAAGTAATTAATATAAAATAAATAACATATACAACAGAAACTAATTTACACAAGCTTATTATATGAAATACAGTGAACAGAGGGAAAAAAGCAAATCTGAATAGAAATATAGCCATATAAACGATTTGCAAGGAGAATCAAAGAAATAGGACATTGAAACAAATGACGTTGATAGATAAACAGAATTGTTATCAAGTGCCGTCTAAAATAATACGATGAATAGAAAGTGCATAAAAGTAAAAGACAACAAAAGTCATGAAGGAATATTGAATGTGTGAACAAAATGATGAAATATTAAACAACATAATAATTGCCTACAACAATACAGACAAAATCATGCGAAATCGAACAATTAGATAATAAACATATAGCAAGCTCTATCGATTTAAATGCAATATAATTTTCTTAAATGTGTGAAATGATAGTTTATAAAGTGCAAGTGCGTTTAATTATCTCCAAAGTTAAAACAGGCGTTATAAATTTATTCTCATCTTAAAACCCCGCTTCTGTCAAAATGTCAATAATTATTTGAAAGCGTATTCACCACTAAGTTTATTCTATTCGAAATGTAGACGGATAATAGATATGTACTGACTAAAGAGATCAGAAGATACTTATGAAAACAAGAGATTTCTCATTCAAAAAACAAATTGAATAGGATTGTTTATAACGATTAAAAAGGTTGTTACAGGGAAGGGATGCCCCTTTCCATGTAAATAAGAAGAATATTAGATACATGAAAATGAGATTAGCCTAGAATCGAACACTTTAGGCAATGTAAAGAAATGGAATGCTAGAAATTTGGTCTATTGTTAAATTCTCTTAGAATAGTTAAATATTGTTTATATCGGAAAAAAAAGTTGATTTTCCATTCGTAAAGAAATATGAATATTTAATATGTCAGTAAAAGAATGACCAATACAAATGAAATTATATTGTTTAAAATAGGTTAGAGTTATATATTAAGGGTTCTTTTGTTCGCCAAACGTGTGTTGGACAAACATATGTAAAACCACGTAAAATTGGTCACGTTTGAAAAACACTCTTCTTACATCATTGACAAAGGGCATTTCTTTGGTTCGGATTTAAGCCAGTTAGTCAGAGAGAGCTGATCAGCTAAGAGTTGACATAGTCAGAGGAGAGTCCCCTTAGAAGGGAAAAAGATTAACCATTTGACCGGCGGATCCGATGAATAAAACAATCATCAATGTGTTTTGTAATTGTTGTCTTGTGGCATCCTTCACGAACGAAAAAGGTAATGTGTTTATCATCATGTAATGAACTCTTGTGTAAACCCTTCAAACATTATGTATCCTCCCCGCCATTATTATAAGTGAAGTCGCTCCCCTTCTCTAAGATGTGTTCAAAGAACTGTTTATACTAAGTCCCCAAGAAATATAAGAACTGATATATAGAGGTGTTGCCTCCCTTCTCATCACTATCTTTACGTCTGTATTACATGGGTCCCGTTATATATGTGCTCCAATATGAACTCCGCGTCATCTTTTAATATGATCCCCTGCTACGGTGACTGGGACAGAATATGATAAAGATAATATATTTGGAGTAAGTTTACGGACCGTTTTAGGAGTAACCTGTAAGGGTAGGTTCAACTTTATGACAGTTGGCGACTCTTACGGACCTCGTAAGAGATCTTAGCTGGGCGAGAGTAGATCGGACTGAGAAATTAAATCGATGCGGACCGACACAATTAGACAAGACAGCTAACGACACAAAACATGCACCATGTGATGGTATCATGCACATATGCTCACACAACTGATTTACACAAGTACTCATTTTGTGTTGTTTTATCGTAGCACGATCACAAGGGATATTATCGGGTCACATCACAATATGAGAAAACCAATGTGAAAAAGGTTTAATCCGGGGGCGTTCAGACCGAAGTTATTAAATTTAAATAACACTTAATAATAAAATTACATTTAAAATGTCATTTTCTGCTAACTATGGTTTTATACACTGAAGAATTTGTGGAGCTAATAATTATAACTTCAGAAAATCATCATCATCCTAATATTTTATGAATCCAAATTCAAAAAGTCTTTCCAAAATTTACGGTAGGGACCACGCAATGGTTGGCAACATCTTAAGTGAAATTTATTTTCCTGAAACGAAGTGGATTCGAACTTAGGCTCTAGGGCGTCAATCTGTGTCGCTAACCACTAAATTACGCAAGTTCCCATTTGAAAAGGAACGATGCGATATAAAAGTTTAAAATTGTACATGTGCACATATTCAGATATATTTTTTGTAAATACGGAGATATGAAAGTACCTTTCCATTGCATTATTTTACTTTTAATTTAATCTCACTGATTAATTAACATGGATGACTTATTAATAAGTTGCGAGATTAATATTTTCCGGTCTTTGTAGAAAGAGGCGGATTGCTATATGACAATTACGTTTGCAACCATGAAAATATATAAGGGAATATAGAGTGGATAACGATACCAACTTTTGTGTTTAACGAACCACATTTATCATTTATTAATTCACAATTTATTCAGTAATTAGGAAAATAAAATAAAGAACATATTAAATAATTCTTAATGGTCATATACACATTGAAAGTAAGCGGAATGAAATAAAAGATCGCTGGTTGGTAAGGTGTGTTATGTGGCGAATACAATTAAATAAATAATAACTTTTCTACATATATCAACAATAAAAAGCCATTCTCCATTTACAACTAAGGATTATTCATATATTACTGCAGACTTATGAAGTCTTACTAAAACTGTCTGCCGTCTGGAAAAATGTAAAGGATATAACACAACAAAGCAACCTTTTAAGTCGAGACAGATAACTAGTAGCAAAGAGTTACATCCGTTTTACGCGCTTTTTATATAGATGACATATAATGTTTCAAACTTCTGCATCTACAGAAGTATCATGATAGCACATTTTTACTTACACTGTGTCAAAATTTTACTAGATTGAATCTGTTAAATCTACGGAACATGTTTTAAGGCGCACTGTTTGTGAGGTCTCTATTTTTCTGAAGGTATGACCCTGAAAGAAAAAGTATCGGAATAAACAAACAAATCCAGACTTAAGATGGCCAGTATAATTATTTTCTAAATAAATAGTTCGTTTTGCTGAAATATTAAATGTTCGTATTTTGGGGCGTCTGTATGTGTGAGACTATCCGCGATATGCTGGTTACGTGCGTCTGTTCTTTATTTGAGAATAAGAAAGAGACTGTTTCCAGTTTAACGTTTTATAGACTCGGCCACCTAACTGAAATCTGGTTTCTAATTAGACATACCAAGAAGGAAGTGTATTCAAAATATACAGTTACGCTTTTTGAATTTTGCATTAGTCAGTCCTGATAGGCCGATGAAATCCAGACAAATAGGAAAGCTAGAAAGATAAAGTAGAGAAAAGGGGAGGGTACTCTCTCACACTAGTAGTAGTAGTAGTAGTTGTGGTACGCCACAAAGCTAACACTCTTATGCGTTTACATAAATATCATATCACATTTTTAAATAACTAAGATAAATTATGTTTGCTAATATAATTACTCTTTATATTACAATATTACATTACGCTTCAGTTCTACTTTATGGATCGGAGTCTTCAACCTAATAATCCTACCGCAATTTTCCTTTTATACATAATCAGAACTCAATTCAGTTCATAGTGAAACTTGTTGTTTTCTAAAATTTCTAAAGTGAAATTCTTAAAGTCATGTTTTATTTTTTTGTTTCTTTCCATCGAACACAGACCCGCCCCTCTTTCATTCAATTGATCTTACCATTTTCCTCGCGTCTGAGATTATAAAATGGTTGATCTTAAGAAAAAGGTCAAGTAACAAAAATAAGCCAAGTGTTTTGCACTGATTGACCGGCAAAATTATACCCGCACTAAGATATATATTCTATTCACGCAAAACTTCTAGATAACTTCGCTCGATTTGTTTTTCTCGAAAAGACAAACGTGACCATTATTAAAAGGTCTCGGATAAATCGAGCGATCTCGGTTTATCTTAAATGGACTTCACTGATGGAAATCTAGAAGACGATTTAAGTCTAGAAGCTTAAGAGCACTTTTAATGAAATGGTGAACCAAGGCGAGAATGTTATTCCACTAATGCTGTAGCTTATTTAAAGATAATGTTCGAAACTTTCTTTATGCAAGTATACCCTCGGCGTAACACACACGCACACACGAATGCTAACCTAGGAATTATAATTTTATTATATAAATTTTATCTGTTACATAGTATCTATAAAGAGTCACTAACATATTAATAATGGTTCTAAGTGAGAGTTACATCATAGCACCTTATATCTTCGAAGTTGGCTTAAAAATCAACGCCCAAATGTACCTGGATGTGCTGAAAATTGTGATGATCCCCGGTGGCAGTAGAACTTGGCGCCGGCTAACGTCCGATAAGACATAGGCTTGGCTTTAGAATGAATGCTACGACTATGTCCCATTCTCTTACTGGTTCTTTTTCTCTCCCGACTTTGTTTTGTCATAAGTTGGGAACATCATCAGCATAACATCCCACAATATCAAAACCAGCGTAATCAAAATCATCCGTTGAGTATTCGTCGAGTCTCCGGCGGCGCCTATGGAAAAAGGCATGCTCCAATTTCTGGACCCGTATCAAGGCGGTGCTTTGGGCTAAAGGCGGTTACATTTGAAATGTGTCAGTTCTACTACATAATCCAGTTTCTTAAATTGACTTTTTCAATAAAAGTTTTTAAATAAAGTTGTAGTTTTGGTTTCTTTAGGGTGACAAATATCCCATTCTACTCTATATTAGACGTCGAGTTGATCATAAGAATTAAATCGAATCTGATAAAATATATGAAGCTATTTGATGTTAAACACAGATGTTACCAACAGACACGTAGTGCGCACATGTTTGTTATGGTCAATAAGCAAATAATAAACACTCAGCAAAAGAAAATCTTTTTTACATACGTGAGTGGTCGGTGATATTTCATTCGTCTTACCATCGTTTTGTTTTACTATTCTAGTAGCGCTGTTTTTCATATGGTTCCATGGTCTAGTGACTTCTGATTACTTGTTTACCGTAAGAGAATAAAAGGCGTGTATAGAAACGCAATAAAATGTGTTGATTTTCAAAGGTTTTACATAAAGAAGAGACGCGACATAAATCTGATTCTAGTTACTTTTATTTTGATTTTTATCTTAATAAAGGGCTTAAGAAAGCAAACGAAGACATTAGGGTTACATTTGTTTGGATTCTCTATACATTTTCAAACACATGTTTCCCCTTCTGCTTCCCGAGTTCCCTGCCATGTTTTCCAAACATTTGACGACATTTCTATGTAATACCATTCGACATTTGAACTTCTAACACATTTCATTTACAAAGAATTTCTTCCCCTACCTCAATAACACCGGATGACCAAATTACCTATTAAATATTAATGACTTCGATAACAATAGAGACGAGGCATTTTGAAGCATGTAGACAAACGTATGAATTAAAATTTATCGCATATTTTTGTATGTTTACTTTTAACGCCATTTTGTATCTTTATTGTAAGACTATATAAACACAAATGTGTTTTCTATTCAAAAGGCAGTTGATCATACGTATGTATTGCTAGGTAGACATGTTTTTCCTGTTTTCTTTAAGAACAAGAGAAACTGATGTTTTTCCTTGGATGGAAAGGTGCTCTGAACTTCCTGATGCTTAGGCGTTCGGGCAGATGCATTAGTTTTATAACGACGACGATGAAGGAAATCTATTTGAACAAAATACATAAAAAGGCTGAGCTAGCAGTTATAGACTTGCGAAATATCATGATAAGTTTTCCTCAGACAATTAAAGATTATTTCGTTCCTAGTTGACACAAAACACAACACACATTATCCTTACTCTTTAACTATATGTGGCATATGAAACGGGCACTGATAATCCTAATATCACGTAATACGCTCGTTATATACACGTGAGAGAGGGTCTTTAACAGAAAATAGTGTGTAGAAATTCGCCGATATTTTGTATAAAACACTGACCTATTTATTTTATGCTTTTTAGTATACATGTAGTAATTTAATTAACTTTTACATTATACCGTTGCGTATATACACTGGTTCACATACAGGGTGGAATGATACATTTGTCGCTCTTTATTTTAAAACTTATTGTAAATATCAGTTCAGGTAACTCGATCAGTAAAGTTGGCCTTTATTAAATGTAGCTGCCGTAGTTCTCTATCATCGTCTCAATACGGGGTTGGAACTGGAAGCATGCCTTTTCCATTAGCTCCATGCGGAGCTCGGCTAATACTCGGAAGCTGGCGGCGATAAGGCTGGCTTTAGTCTTGTAGGAAGCCATATTGGTGATGTGCCCAACGTATGACCAAACGACATAGTCCAACGGGTTCAGGTCGGATCACGAAGGGGGCAAGTGATACAAGAATACAAAATCGTAGCACTCCTTCTGAAGCAAAGCCCTGGTTACTTTGAACTTATGGCCCCGGGCCAATCCTGCTGCCATACCTCGGATCTGTCAACGGCTACCTGTCTGCAGAAGGGGATCACTATAATTTTATGCAAGTCCATGTACACGTTGGTGTGGGCTTATAGGCCAACTTCGAACATGTGAGGTAGCATCATGTAGCCCTCCTAAAAACCACACCAAAGACCATAACCGTGGCCGGAAATTTCGTTGAGCTGTGCCTTTGAGCGTTGAACTGCGAATATTTATATTTAGATGGGTCGTGTTTTCATAACTGTGATCGGTAGAGAATATGAGTAGTGCAAAGGCGCATCTCCCATCTCGCTCGTTAAACATTGAACATTGTGTCACTTTCAGACATGGTAGAATTCTTCTATCGCTTTTGGCATTTATACGCAATTGGCCAACCAGTAGATCGAGTACAAAAAGACAGAAACCTGTTTATTTATCAAACGGAAATGGAATTATGTCTTATTTGCTATGGCGAGAATTTTATCGTTCCAATCTGTATAATACCAACAAAACATAATTTACAATGTCTTCGATCAACTCGGTACAACTTCATATAATAACAAGCATTATCGATTTTTACACAGTCGTATCTGCTAATTACTTCAACTTATTAGACTTTTATAGCAATTAAGCTATCCATTGTTATCTATTTTTTATTTTATTTGATGTTCCTCCCGGTATACAACTCTAATATGTGAATTCCTTATCTTCGCAATATTAGACAACCTAAATAAATATATTCCTGCTACTATTCTATGTGTGTTAGCTGAACAGTATAGCACCGTATTAAGGATTAGTGATAACCGATTTTACTGGGCAGAGTTCTATTATACAAACAAAGCTAAAAAAGAATTGGTTCTTATTGGATTTAAAAATGAACATGTTTTTGTAAACTGGAAAAACAATTAGTTGGAGTTCCGTTTTTCTATTTTTCACTAAGCTTTTTAAATATTATCTATTTTTTATTGTTGTGTCTTTTATTATTATATTTAAATTTTTCGAATAAAAATGGATTTTATTATTTATTTTTATTTTATTCTACTTTATTCTTTATTTTAATAACTATTTTTTTCATGTGTTTATAATTTTTCTATTTCATTAAATATTTTGGTATCTCCCTGTCTAAATACGCTTAATATCTCTCATCTTCTTATACCATGGGATTTTTATTCCTGCATGTCTTTTCTTCTTAAATATACCATAATTTATATATCCCTTCTATTTTTTATATATATTTTCTCACCACTCTCTATAGATTATATTTCTTATAATGCTGTTTTTCTCCTCTGTATGTAAGCATTCTGTCTAAAGGGGTCTTGCCCACTCTGTTGACTTCGTTATTTACCTAATGTTATAATTATATGCAACCTTTATTCTTCAGCATTTAGTGAATATAGGCCATAGACATACGCTTGCCTACACGATTTGCTAGTTATCCAACCATTCCAAAATATTATGTAAAACTCATTTTATACAGTTGTTCACTTCACATAGACGTACGATCCCATTACTAGTCTATATTATGATTCATCCGCTGCTTCTTAGGGTTAAAGCAATTATATTCAGTAATGTTGTTTTCAATTCTATCATCGATCGCATCCATCGGGTACATCAAGGACACTCCTCGATCTATATGTAAATTCTATTTTATTGGAATCAATTTCCATGTAATATTTTTTACCACTCCAACTTTCTTTCCTCGTTTTTCATCGTTAAAATGGTGTTCTTTATTCGAATGCTTCTAACAGCAACCTTGTATTACATGGCACCTTTTAAGCTGCAACAAACACATATCGCACTTTAAGCACTTGCCTTTCTCATTAATTCTCATCGTATCTGTGATAGATCTGGTTATGTTAAATTCTTGAACACCATCTCTTTTTTATTTGAATTCCCATTTTATCTATTTTCATGATTGTTTGATAATCCCTTTATAAAATCCTTATACATTTAAAGCAAATACGTTTCTTTTCAAATTTCTTGATTTATATTATTCTTTTCATTTTTATTTTGTTCCTTTTCCGGAGCTATAATACTAGATTCTAGTTCTTTAAAATACAGTTCAAGTTGCTATACCTACTAAAAGATACAAAAAATCAATCAGAAATAAAATTAGACTTAATTGCTTTAATGCTAACTCGCTATATATAATATGAAAATTTATATCCTTTGAGAACATATATCATCAATTTGAAATAAAATATTTTACTATAACTCTTTTACACATAATCTGCAGACACATTTTATGCAAACATATCAACAATCGAAACAATATATATATATATATATATATATATATATATACATACATATATATATATATATATATATATATATATATGCATACATATGCATATTGAGTAGTGATACACGAAATACCATTAGCATATAAAGCGATGCTGTGTGTGTAAACAAATCCGGCTTAGGGATTTCGGACGATGTCAAAGCATCGTTAATTCACTACTCGCACAGCAGCCACCGATTAGCGTAATCGTTAGGAGCCTTGACTGTCGTACATGCGGTCGGGTTTCAATCCTGGTTGCAGTAGTTGCCTATCTAGCCGTACTGATGAGCTGTGAAACAGTACTGTATGTGGATGACTATATATGCAGTACTGAAACAGTACTGTATGTGGATGACTATATATGCATATATATATATATATATATATATATATATATATCGCTGACTGTCATGGCTCTTGTGGGCTGCGACGTTGTCTGTGGAAAGTATTATATAATCTCTCACATTCTAAAAATTATATCACAAATTGCTCGCTAAGTTTGCATTGCCGGATGGCATCGTCCTTACGAGTTGAAATTCCTACTTGTGAGATATCGGCTTGATAATATTAGCTGGTTGGATGACCGCGTCTCTTGTCGAGACTAAGTATGTTCATTTTACGGTCTGAGTTCGGCGCGGTTTGCTTGATCTGAGTTAGCTAAAAGAATTTTTTGTTTGTAGGGCGTTTGCTCAGTTTCGAACCCTGAGTTCGGATGTATCTAAATTAAGAGCCCAAATGAGAACGAAACTCGAGTCTTAGACTTCCGATTCGCTCACTATCATGGTTCTTATGGGCTGCGACACTGTTTGTCTGTAGAAATTATATATATATATATATATATATATATATATATATAATTACAACTATGAAATGTATACTGTTCTACAACAAACAGTGTTTCCAGGAGTAAGTTCGAAACACTGCTGTAAAAATGTTATACTCAAAATTCAGCACAAATGCCAAATACTTGTTATTTGAAAAGTTGACGCTCTTCTATACAAACTCTTAACTCCAAAACCTGACACTTTGCGGATATCTCTAACCTACATCTAAAATTCCAAGAGTTAGGTCCCAAAATTGGTGGAGGATTTTAATAGAGTTTTAAAAGGTCAAATCATTGAACTTTGACCCCTTGACAGGTAAATTTCTGGCCGAAAATTAAAATGATTTTCCCAAATCTCAGAGAGCCCTTTGTCTTGACTCTGTAGACTGAGCATTGACAGAGTAGTTTTGTAGGGAAATGTACACACACACAGACAGGCAAACACTTATATAATATATAGATATATATTTCTCTCTCTCTCTCTCTCTATATATATATATATATATATATATTTATATATATATGTATATGAGTGACTGCAAACCAGTGTGTGCTCACCCCAGCCCTGTTTTGCATCTACTTTGCAGTCGTGCTTTACAAGGACCTTAGTGATTCCACAAATAGAATATTATTCCACACACATTCAGACTGTAAACATTACAAATGTAAAGACCGAGTTCCAAGACCAAGACTAAGATCTACAAGATCCTTATACGTTACCTGTTGTTCGCGGACGAAACGTCACTGGCTGTCCTCAGCAGAGGAAACTTCGGCACTTCCTGCACCGATTCTCTAAGGATTGTTATTACTGTCAATTTATCATGTTTGAAGAGGACTTATGCTATAAGGCAGGCCACTGGTCTTATTTCCTCAATCACCATCAAGAACAAACAACTTGAAATCGTGAAAGTGTTCGCATATTTGGGGTTAACTTTAAAAACAGCATTGGGTGAGGACCAGAGCCCAAGCTACACGTTGCCTGTGTAACCTTAACATTCGGCAGATTGCCCCCCAAATGTTGTAGAACAGAATTTACAATTCATTTTCCCTCATTTTCTCTTAAATCTATCACGGCATGAAGTGCAGATTATATTAATATTTGTATAAAAAAAACTAGCGATCTACAATATGAAGATGAAAAATTCATGATACGTTTTTTTTACTTGGTAGACAATACTTATCAAGGCCATAATGGCATTCGAGGGTAAATATTAATGGATATAAGGTAGAAAAGTAGTAATTGGTTACGGTGTAAATTGGGTAGAATTTGATTATTTAGCGGAGGGGGCTGTACAAGAACTTGTTTACATTGGATTTGAAGGCTACCATCTTGTATTCAACCGGGACGAAGGACTGCAGAAAGTGTTCAACAAACAGCCAATTCTTGGAACGAATCTTTATTCATGGAAACTGCATTTAGATTAAAGCACAGATAGAGAGTGATTGAAAGCGTTTATAATTGTTATTAAGGCAAAAAGGTCACAAATCGATCTGTACAGAAAAATGTGAGTTTATTGTTGCCAGTCTGAACTTACCACTAATTCTAACTAAGGTGGTCAATAAACAAAAAGCAAGGAAAAAATTAAAAAAATGTAAAATATCACAAGATTTATATTTGTTATTTATTTATGGATAATCTTGTGTTTTTCGTTACCTTGAACATATGTATGTACAAAACAACGTAAAATAAAATACAAAAAATATTTAAGTATTAAGTCGCGAGTGTAAAGTCTCGTAAATCGATTGAAATATCGATAGATCTGGAAGAAATTGATCACCAATTGATATGTAGATACAAAAACATGTATTTTGCCATATGATCTGAACGTATTTTCATTAAAACATGCTTTCTCGGTTAAACAGAGAATTTATCAAATAAGTTATCCTTTTATTTATCGGGAAATTGATGGAAATTGATTGGAGATTGTGTTTTGTCACACTGAAACATAGTAAATAACACAATTCAAATACAAGGTCAATGATACAAGTGTTCTGAACTTTCGAGTTTGGTATTTTCAATTTTATTGAAGTTTATAGTTTTATGAAGTTTATAGCTTTAGAAAGTATATAGTTTGTTTTTCGGCCACACATATCTATGTTTAGAAGTGGGTTAAGATCGACAGCAAAAATCCACAACGGAAAAAAAACCCGTAAAAATTCAGATTATAAAATTCGTATTAAATACTCTGTATTACAAATAAATTTCTTTGCCATACAATACATCCAAGATACATGTCGGATCTGTGGATTTATAAAATTAACCAATTAGTGTTAAAATTATTACAGACCGTCTTTATTTATAACAGTTGGAATTTCATTTTAATAACGTAAATTATATACGGTAGATTTTTTTTTGTTTTCAGATTTGAAAAATTAAAACAACGATGGCTGTCTGTACTTACTCTGAATATTTGTCCACTTTAAAATGATATTAGTTTATTTCTTTTTCTTGACTCTCAAAAGCCATAACTCTATGGTGAGCGCACTTTAACAAAACAAATATGCATTGTCGACACTCCCCGGTAAGGGCACATCAAGCGATTACCAGTAAACACACCTACAGAAAACTACCGCTTCCTATTCAGTTTTCATTGGAAACTAACATTGTTTTTATGGATAGAATTTTCAGTTGTAATAATCGATTTTGTACTATCTATTTTATTTTGTTTGATTTATTCATTGTACTGTATATATCCTTGACAGCGTTCCGTTGATCTCTCCCATAAGTACCCTATGTAATTTTGTTTTAGAAAACAAATATCCAAGGACAAACATACAAGGATAACCAGTGCATTCATAGAGTCTTCGGATCCATACTATATGGTGATTGCTGCATTTATTTACATTTAGTTTTAATTCTTTTTTTTACACAGTGGTCACCACTTATCAAGGCCCGGAAGCCACTCATTATTGCCTTTTCATTCAGAAATCAACATTTTCAGCGTAGAAGTGTCTTCTAATTTTCTATCAAATTAGAGTTTAATTAATGAGACAATTTTTATCAACGTTCCACATATGAATGAACATCATACATTTTTTTATTCATACGCTTCGATAATATTTCGATCTCTTTCGTTAAATTGTCTCTTTGGTCTCAAATATGCTTCAGTTTGCGACATCACCACTTTATATGAGCGAAATCTATTTCACTTGCATACGTGTTCTTGGTTAACACACATTCGGTAGTCACTATACCTCAGCTCATGTCAATAGGTTCAGTGTAAAAGCTATTGAAGTGCGATGCATGCATTTTTATAATCGTTCTGAGCGATTTATGATTTATGATGGAATTCGTTACCTAGGTGAGATCACGTTTTCCTTTTTTCATTTGTGAGCCTTATATTGGATTTTTCCCAAACGCACGAATAATGCGATATAACAATATCCATCGGAAGTTATATTTTTTCTAAAAGTCATCTAAGTATGAAACATTATGCGTGCCCTAAAATATAGAGACCTAAATCTCATCTAATGATGTTTGTGTCTTTTTAGCAGCGGGCGCCACTCACGCGTCACTCATCACTCTACTTACATTTCGTTTAACTCGGGAATAAACTGATAAATGGTCAGAAATAAATTTTGTACATTTTTCAAATTTTCCGGGAAACTTTATCCAAAATTACTTTAGCGTGCTACCACAACCGTTTCCTATACAACGTCATAAATATTAGCCAGAATCCCTTGTCATATCTTATATTGATACAAAAGATAAATACCGATGGAATATAAAGCTTAATCTACACATGGATGAATTTATTCTAAACATTTTAACCCTAGTAAGTAAAATGCAAAACACCTATTACTTTTTCAATATAATTATATTTTTCAATTTTTCACCGAAGGGATAAAATTCAGATTAACTTGCTTAGAAATATATATATATATATATATATATATATATATATATATATATATATGTGTGTGTGTGTGTGTGTGTGTGTGTGTTTTCGACGGTAATTCTTGGCCTGAAGACGTAATCCCCCAACGCGTGGGATTACAGAAACATGTATGCACATATGTAGCCAATTATGTTTGTATAAATAAATGTAATATATATATATATATATATATATATATATATATATATATATATGAAGTCTGTTTCTTATGCATATAATATAGGTTACATATGTGAATACATGTTTCAGTGAAATCTAAATTCAAAGTGATCACTTAAGAATAAGGCGATATTGAAACGAGGGTCAAGATTACATTCGTTATAATCAAGTGTGATTTACGTTCAGAGAGAGAGGTGTACACTTTGTCTATGTGAGTATTAGAGGTTTCGGCGTGGTGAGGAAAGGAGTATGCATGGAAGACTTCCTGAGAATTTTGTGAGATAGTAGAGTATTTCATTTACATAGTAAATCTTATGGTAGTAAGATTTTTCTTAGATGACTTCTTTTGCGGATTCAGTTTCCTCGGATGTCTTTAATCAACCAATTGTCCAATTTTCGTCTACAATATATTTCTCTATGTTTACATTGTTTACGCACTCAAATGCATATAAATTTAACAAAACCGTGATTTAAGTAGGGTGAATTATGTGTTTTTTTATTTACATATTACTAAGAAAAATATTCCACGACTTTTCGAAGTATCATTAGTGTTCTTTAAAGTATAGACTCTTCAGCACTTTTCTTTCAGTTTGATATTTTTAAACGCTCGGTAAACTCTTTGCATTTAAATTTTATATTGTTTCTCAACCTTCAAGCCTGCACGACGAATTTACTGTTAATGTTTTTTTATCCGATTTTCTATTATTATCATGTACGATTTATTGTACCTATGAGATAATCCGTTTAAATATTACTGTGCCATATGCTTTCTTTATCTTTTTATTTTGTAAAAAACAGGTTTATACTTATACTATTTTTCTGAATCTGTAAAATGTGGTCATTTTCACAATTGACTGCTTTTCATATTCTTTTTGAACCAATTTACTGCGTCTATTGGGAGCTGAAGTTTGGCAATTGCTAATGACACAGGATTGCTACTAGAGTGTTCAAAATGTTTTTTTCGGGTGGGCGGGGGGTTAATGAAGATTTTGAATTGAGCTTATACCGAAACATGTACGGACATATGTAATCAATAATATTTGAATAATAAACAGACTATATACCAGCACTGTCTACCATTGATCATTCTTTACTAATCACGCGGGGTTCATTGACTTAACATTTAGGAAACCAATCCATATATATAGTGATTTAACAATGTGCCTTAATTTAAATTATGTTCCGGCAAATGAGTGTAATTATTAAAGGCGATAAATTGTAGAAACCTTACCTCTGTTTAATTTTGTTGTAGCTTACGATAAGCGCTGATTCTATGTCTTCGTCAAGACTTGCTTGAAATAAATTTAACGACTTTTAAGTATCTTACATACATATACACACACACACACACACACACATATATATATATATATACATATATTTTCAGAGCCATATTTATCCATATTTCTATCTCGCCACCGCTTTCCCTCTATCTATTCATATATGTGTATATATACATGCATATGTATTTATGTTTATATATATATATATACATATATATATATATATATATATATATAAACGATGAAACGCAGAATATTCTGTGTAGCCTAAATTGCAATATATATTTTCATAACGTACTCTATACACACACACAGACACACACACACACACATATATATATATCTCGTCTTTATTTAATATACACACACGCACACATATATATATCGTCTTTATTTTAATACTTTGTCAAAATATTTAAATTAAAGAAAACAAAATATCAATACCATATTTGGAATGACGTGTTGTTTAAAAGATGTTTTTGTTCTATTTAAGAACAGTAACATATTGTTGCATTTTAAACGTGTATAACCTTGTAGAGTCAGTGTGATATTTTTAATATTATATAGCCGTTTATTTCATTTAAACACATGATTCAAATTGTATTTTGTAATAAACATATCCGTTTTAATTCACATGTGGATGTGTAATTCAAATAAAATGAATGTATCCTTGTTTATTATGAGCCGAGTATACATATAAATATTATGAGTACTATTTATATCGTGTGAGTGATTTAACAATGTGTCTAAATTTAAATTATGTTCCGGCAAATGAGTGTAATTATTAAAGGCGATAAATTGTAGAAACCTTACTTCTGTTTAATTTTGTTTGAGCTTACGATAAGCGCTGATTCTATAAGTCTTCGTCAAGACTTACTTGAGATAAATTTAACGACTTTTAAGTGTTTGAAGTTAAAGGAATGACCGTGTAGCATTGAATAAGATAATAATTATTTGTTCTCTTTTATCTTAATTGAGCACTTTTTTTCATTCGCCTGTAGTTCTATACGATTGCAATTATATATATATATATATATATATATATTTTTTACATAGGCATCACCACATTATCAAGGCCCAGAGGCCACTCAAGGATAAGGGTTAAAGAGTGTACAGTAGAAATTGGTCAATATAGTAATCATTAGTAATGAAAATTTGGTAAATTTAATAACTTATATGGAACGGCTCATCAAGAACTTATTTACTTTAGACTTGAACACAACCATATTGTAGTCAGCCGGAAAGCAGGAAAACGGAAGACAATTCCACAGGCATATATATATATATATATATATATATATATATATATATATATATATATATATATATATATCTGTATTGGATATATGTTTGTTTTAGAAACGTTTTGTTGTTATAATGCTTGTTTATATATTTTATATGCGTTGGTTATTGTCCTTTTTACTTAAAAAAAAGAATACGTAAGATAAAGTTTTGTTTGTCAAGTGGCCGTTAGTGTAATTACCGAGCACACCTTACGTATATGTGAGACTATGCCAGTAGCGATTAAGCAATCTAGAATGAATTTTGACAAGGGGATGATGAACGAGATGTGTCAAACAGAATATAAAGCAAAATTTAATTAAAACTGGATAACGCAAGATAAAGACATAGGGATAGGTTCAATCACAATACACAATACAGAAAATGAAATATTGCATTACTTATTTGATCAAAACGTTACTGGTGATTTTAGATCAGTTTATGTAAAGAAGACATGCGAACGAGACAAAGTTCACCATGTAGAAAACTTAATAACATCTACTTTTACTCACTGTATGTACGTTTGTATTACTCATTCCTAAAATTGATAATTAAATTTAATAAGTACATAACGAGCAAGGTTCACATGATTCTATCCTTTGTTTCAGTTTCGTCTATCACTTCTGTATCTATAGTTTTTTTTTATCATTATATGAAACGGAAATGATGAAAAAAATAGACTAGTTCATTCTCAATGCAGAGGAATATTACCAATAGTAATAATACTATTTACATCTAGCTGTTGAGAAAAATACGAGACCAAAGGACAAGACTGAATTATTTATTTAAACGTGACTTATTTTGAATATTTCCTATGTAACTAGTTTGCATCGAACATCTTTGTAAATGTAAGTAAAGGAAGTGGTTGACCATCATAGTAAAGGCATATTTTCATTTTTACAAACATAATAATCTTCATAGTAATTGTCTGTATTTTTGAGATGACGTGTTTTCATTTATTGAGATTGTCGGACTGACTTCCTCATCTTGGTTGTTATAGTCACAACGTTTCGGCCGTTTTGCCCTCCGGCCTTCATCAGGTGTTTTGTATCGAACTGGGAAACAGTTTGTTAGGAGTATCGAACCCAACCCTTTATTATTATTACGGGGGTACTGTGTTCGGAATCCAGCTAGGCTCTGGGATATAGTTGCTGATTTTCTGTTTTGAATGTTACTTTTCACTGCCTTTGTTCAGGATTGAACTCAGCACATTTGGGTAACTGTAAAGTTTAATATAACGTATAGGACCACTCTAGGACAATTATTAGTTGTTTTTTGTTAATGTTAAACCTATGTTGTTATTCAAGATTTTCTCTCTCTATTAGAGGTATCCAAATTGCATTCAGCTCTACGCTTGGTTTGCTCAGTAGGTTGTTATGTCCGAGCATGTGAGCTGTTTCTTTAAGTTTTTTCACTTTCCAGTGGGTCTCTTTGTTTATTATTTTTACTTCATTCTATAGGGGGAGACGGTCAACCCTCTCCATCCAGACATGGTTGACTATACCCGATTTTTCCGTCTCCCCTTTAGTTACCGCTTTTCGGTGTTCTTCAACCCTTACTTTGAGGGGGCGGCATGTTCCACCCTTGTAAAACTTTCTGCGACTGCATGGGATGGAGTATATGCAGTTCCTTGTCATATTCTTCTCCATAGGCGCTTCACTCGTACCAGATGTCGTCTGAGTCTTTTAATCTTTATAGAAGTTATTTTAAATTAACATTCACAATTATTTTTATACCAATTGGCACTGGTTTTCCAAGCTTGTGCAATCACTTCCCGTATGTATGCTATTAAACAATAAAAAGTGAATAATAATAATCATAACACATAATGATATAAGTATTGCTGATTAATATTGTAATACTATTTATCAATAACTGACACAAAAGTTCAGCGCAAAGTTCTGAAAAATACAAATATGTAAACTTTCTTGACTGCAATGTGCTAAATTCAAATTTCCGGTTCTACATAGTGAGGCCACGTATTCTTTTTTTCATTTTTTAATGCTGAAAATGAGGTATACCTTGGAGATTTGAGGACATAGAATTACATTATCATCCTTGTCCGATGCGTTATGTTTTTAAATGTATATTTATAATTAGAAAATATTGAAACCATTTATTATGGCCATTATAATATTTACCCACTTTGTCTCAACTAGAATAATGTTTTTCTTCAATATTACATTTTATAGCTTTAAAACACAACACGTTAATCCCTATATATATATATATATATATATATATATATATATATATATATGTACGTATGTATTTATATATATTCATCAAATACGTTGTTGAAAAAATGCCATTCGAATCACTTTTACAATCATTACAAAATCATGCAACTAGTTTTCTACCTAATGTTTAATACAAAAAAAGAGTAAATAAAACGATTTGTTCAAATTGTTTTCAAAAATACCTGTTTGTGTTTATAGAAACATTGGGCCTCGAACTATCTTAATATTCATTACATTTTAATTTCAGTTATATACATTGACATCTTTTGTACGTAAATTTGCTTCTTTGCGTTATTAAAAGAATTGCTTTCTAAATCTCATAAACATTTTCTTTATGAAATTATGAAAGGCATTTTCCTCCATATGTAAACACTATTGAGACGAAACCTGAGAATGAACTCATTGATACCTTAAAAATTTACGATGTCTAACGTTTACGGTAAATATAAAGTAAAATATGCGCAACATAAAGTAAAATATGCGCAATATAAAATAAAATATGCACAATATAATGTAAAATATACGCAATATAAAGTAAAACATGCGTAATATAAAATAAAATATGCGCAATATAAAATAAAATACGTGCAATATAAAATAAAATATACGCAATATAATGTAAAATATACGCAATATAAAGTAAAATATGCGCAATATAAAATATAATATGTGCAATATAAAATAAAACATGTGCAATATACAGTTAAATATGCGCAATGTAAAGTAAAATATGCGCAATATAAAATAAAATATGCGCAATATAAAATATAATATGCGAAATATACAGTAAAACATGTGCAATATACAGTAAAATATGCTCAATGTAAAGTAAAATATGCGCAATATAAAATAAAATATGCGCAATATAAAGTAAAATATGCACAGCATAAAATAAAATATACGCAATCTAAAATAAAATATGCTCAATCAAAAATAAAATGTGCTCAATATAAAATAAAATATGCGCAATAAAAAATTAAATATGCACAACATGAAGTGAAATATGCGCAATACAAAATTGAATATGCGCAATATAAAGTAAAATCTGCGCAATATAAAATAAAATATGCGCAATATAAAATAAAATATGCGCAAAATAAAATAAAATATGCGCAAAATAAAATAAAATATGCGCAATATAAAATAAAATATGCGCAATATAAAATAAAATATGCTGAATATAAAATAAAATATGCGCAATATAAAGTAAAAAGGCGCAATATAAAATAAAATATGCGCAATATAAAGTAAAATATGCGCAATATAAAATAAAATATGCGCAGTATAAAATAATATATGAGCAAAATAAAATAAAATATGCGCAATATAAAATAAAATATGCGCAATATAAAATAAAATATGCGCAATATAAAATAAAATATACGCAATATAAAATAAATATGCGCAATATACAGTAAAATATGCTCAATATAAAATAAAATATGCGCAATATAAAATAAAATATGCGCAATATAAAATAAAATATGCGCAATATAAAATAAAATATGCGCAATATAAAGTAAAATATGCGCAATATAAAATAATATATGCGCAATATAAAGTAAAATATGCGCAATCTAAAGTAAAATATGCGCAATATAAAATAAAATATGCGCAATATAAAATAAAATATGCGCAAAATAAAATAAAATATGCGCAATATAAAATAAAATATGCGCAATATAAAATAAAATATGCGCAATATAAAATAAAAAAAGCAATATAAAATAAAATATAAGCAATATACAGTAAAATATGCTCAAGATAAAATAAAATATAAGCAATATAAAATAAAATATGCGCAATATAAAATAAAATATGCGCAATATAAAATAAAATATGCGCAATATAAAATAAAATATACGCAATATTAAATAAAATATGTGCAATATACAGGAAATATGCTCAATATAAAATAAAAAATGCGCAATATAAAATAAAATATGCGCAATATAAAATAAAATATGCGCAATATAAAGTAAAATATGCGCAATATAAAATTAACTATGCGCAATATAAAGTAAAATATGCGCAATATAAAGTAAAATATGCGCAATATAAAATAAAATATGCGCAATATAAAATAAAATATGCGCAATATAAAATAAAATATACGCAATATAAAATAAAATATGTGCAATATACAGTAAATATGCTCAATATAAAATAAAATATGCGCAATATAAAGTAAAATATGCGCAATACAAAATAAACTATGCGCAATATAAAGTAAAATATGCGCAATATAAAGTAAAATATGCGCAATATAAAATAAAATATGCGCAATATAAAATAAAATATGCGCAAAATAAAATAAAATATGCGCAATATAAAATAAAATATGCGCAATATAAAATAAAATATGCGCAATATAAAATAAAATATAAGCAATATAAAATAAAATATAAGCAATATACAGTAAAATATGCTCAATATAAAATAAAATATGCGCAATATAAAATAAAATATGCGCAATATAAAATAAAATATGCGCAATATAAAGTAAAATATACGCAATATAAAATAAAATATGTGCAATATACAGGAAATATGCTCAATATAAAATAAAATATGCTCAATATAAAATAAAATATGCGCAATATAAAATAAAATATAAGCAATATACAGTAAAATATGCTCAATATAAAATAAAATATGCGCAATATAAAATAAAATATGCGCAATATAAAATAAAATATGCGCAATATAAAATAAAATATGCGCAATATAAAATAAAATATACGCAATATAAAATAAAATATGTGCAATATACAGTAAATATGCTCAATATAAAATAAAATATGCGCAATATAAAGTAAAATATGCGCAATATAAAATAAACTATGCGCAATATAAAGTAAAATATGCGCAATATAAAGTAAAATATGCGCAATATAAAATAAAATATGCGCAATATAAAATAAAATATGCGCAATATAAAGTAAAATATGCGCAATATAAAATAAAATATGCGCAATATAAAATAAAATATGCGCAATATAAAATAAAATATAAGCAATATAAAATAAAATATAAGCAATATACAGTAAAATATGCTCAATATAAAATAAAATATGCGCAATATAAAATAAAATATGCGCAATAATTAATAAAATATGCGCAATATAAAGTAAAATATACGCAATATAAAATAAAATATGTGCAATATACAGTAAATATGCTCAATATAAAATAAAATATGCTCAATATAAAATAAAATATGCGCAATATAAAATAAAATATGCGCAATATAAAATAAAATATAAGCAATATAAAATAAAATATAAGCAATATACACTAAAATATGCTCAATATAAAATAAAATATGCGCAATATAAAATAAAATATGCGCAATATGAAATAAAATATGCGCAATTGTAAAATAAAATATGCGCAATATAAAATAAAATATACGCAATATAAAATAAAATATGCGCAATATACAGTAAATATGCTCAATATAAAATAAAATATGCGCAATATAAAATAAAATATGCGCGATATAAAATAAAATATGCGCAATATGAAATAAAATATGCGCAATATAAAATAAAATATACGCAATATAAAATAAAATATAAGCAATATACAGTAAAATATGCTCAATATAAAATAAAATATGCGCAATATAAAAAAAAATATGCGCACAATAAAATAAAATATGCGCAATATAAAATAAAATATGCGCAATATAAAGTAAAATATACGCAATATAAAATAAACTATGCGCAATATAAAGTAAAATATACGCAATATAAAGTAAAATATGCGCAATATAAAATAAAATATACGCAATATAAAATAAAATATGCGCAAAATAAAATAAAATATGCGCAATATAACATAAAATAGGCGCAATATAAAATAAAATATGCGCAATATAAAATAAAATATAAGCAATATAAAATATAATATAAGCAATATACAGTAAAATATGCTCAATATAAAATAAAATATGCGCAATATAAAATAAAATATGCGCAATATAAAATAAAATATGCGCAATATAAAATAAAATATGCGCAATATAAAATAAAATATACGCAATATAAAATAAAATATGTGCAATATACAGTAAATATGCTCAATATAAAATAAAATATGCGCAATATAAAGTAAAATATGCGCAATATAAAATAAACTATGCGCTATATAAAGTAAAATATGCGCAATATAAAGTAAAATATGCGCAATATAAAATAAAATATGCGCAATATAAAATAAAATATGCGCAAAATAAAATAAAATATGCGCAATATAAAATAAAATATGCGCAATATAAAATAAAATATGCGCAATATAAAATAAAATATAAGCAATATAAAATAAAATATAAGCAATATACAGTAAAATATGCTCAATATAAAATAAAATATGCTCAATATAAAATAAAATATGCGCAATATAAAATAAAATATGCGCAATATAAAGTAAAATATACGCAATATAAAATAAAATATGTGCAATATACAGTAAATATGCTCAATATAAAATAAAATATGCTCAATATAAAATAAAATATGCGCAATATAAAATAAAATATAAGCAATATACAGTAAAATATGCTCAATATAAAATAAAATATGCGCAATATAAAATAAAATATGCGCAATATAAAATAAAATATGCGCAATATAAAATAAAATATGCGCAATATAAAATAAAATATACGCAATATAAAATAAAATATGTGCAATATACAGTAAATATGCTCAATATGAAATAAAATATGCGCAATATAAAGTAAAATATGCGCAATATAAAATAAACTATGCGCAATATAAAGTAAAATATGCGCAATATAAAGTAAAATATGCGCAATATAAAATAAAATATGCGCAATATAAAATAAAATATGCGCAATATAAAGTAAAATATGCGCAATATAAAATAAAATATGCGCAATATAAAATAAAATATGCGCAATATAAAATAAAATATAAGCAATATAAAATTAAATATAAGCAATATACAGTAAAATATGCTCAATATAAAATAAAATATGCGCAATATAAAATAAAATATGCGCAATATTAAATAAAATATGCGCAATATAAAATAAAATATACGCAATATAAAATAAAATATGTGCAATATACAGTAAATATGCTCAATATAAAATAAAATATGCTCAATATAAAATAAAATATGCGCAATATAAAATAAAATATGCGCAATATAAAATAAAATATACGCAATATAAAATAAAATATGCGCAATATACAGTAAAATATGCTCAATATAAAATAAAATATGCGCAATATAAAATAAAATATGCGCACTATAAAATAAAATATGCGCAATATAAAATAAAATATGCGCAATATAAAGTAAAATATGCGCAATATAAAATAAACTATGCGCAATATAAAGTAAAATATACGCAATATAAAGTAAAATATGCGCAATATAAAATAAAATATGCGCAATATAAAATAAAATATGCGCAAAATAAAATAAAATATGCGCAATATAAAATAAAATATGCGCAATATAAAATAAAATATGCGCAATATAAAATAAAATATAAGCAATATAAAATAAAATATAAGCAATATACAGTAAAATATGCTCAATATAAAATAAAATATGCGCAATATAAAATAAAATATGCGCAATATAAAATAAAATATGCGCAATATAAAATAAAATATGCGCAATATAAAATAAAATATACGCAATATAAAATAAAATATGTGCAATATACAGTAAATATGCTCAATATAAAATAAAATATGCGCAATATAAAATAAAATATGCGCAATATAAAATAAAATATGCGCAATATAAAGTAAAATATACGCAATATAAAATAAAATATGTGCAATATACAGTAAATATGCTCAATATAAAATAAAATATGCTCAATATAAAATAAAATATGCGCAATATAAAATAAAATATGCGCAATATAAAATAAAATATAAGCAATATAAAATAAAATATAAGCAATATACACTAAAATATGCTCAATATAAAATAAAATATGCGCAATATAAAATAAAATATGCGCAATATGAAATAAAATATGCGCAATTGTAAAATAAAATATGCGCAATATAAAATAAAATATACGCAATATAAAATAAAATATGCGCAATATACAGTAAATATGCTCAATATAAAATAAAATATGCGCAATATAAAATAAAATATGCGCGATATAAAATAAAATATGCGCAATATGAAATAAAATATGCGCAATATAAAATAAAATATACGCAATATAAAATAAAATATAAGCAATATACAGTAAAATATGCTCAATATAAAATAAAATATGCGCAATATAAAATAAAATATGCGCACTATAAAATAAAATATGCGCAATATAAAATAAAATATGCGCAATATAAAGTAAAATATACGCAATATAAAATAAACTATGCGCAATATAAAGTAAAATATACGCAATATAAAGTAAAATATGCGCAATATAAAATAAAATATACGCAATATAAAATAAAATATGCGCAAAATAAAATAAAATATGCGCAATATAACATAAAATAGGCGCAATATAAAATAAAATATGCGCAATATAAAATAAAATATAAGCAATATAAAATATAATATAAGCAATATACAGTAAAATATGCTCAATATAAAATAAAATATGCGCAATATAAAATAAAATATGCGCAATATAAAATAAAATATGCGCAATATAAAATAAAATATGCGCAATATAAAATAAAATATACGCAATATAAAATAAAATATGTGCAATATACAGTAAATATGCTCAATATAAAATAAAATATGCGCAATATAAAGTAAAATATGCGCAATATAAAATAAACTATGCGCTATATAAAGTAAAATATGCGCAATATAAAGTAAAATATGCGCAATATAAAATAAAATATGCGCAATATAAAATAAAATATGCGCAAAATAAAATAAAATATGCGCAATATAAAATAAAATATGCGCAATATAAAATAAAATATGCGCAATATAAAATAAAATATAAGCAATATAAAATAAAATATAAGCAATATACAGTAAAATATGCTCAATATAAAATAAAATATGCGCAATATAAAATAAAATATGCGCAATATAAAATAAAATATGCGCAATATAAAGTAAAATATACGCAATATAAAATAAAATATGTGCAATATACAGTAAATACGCTCAATATAAAATAAAATATGCTCAATATAAAATAAAATATGCGCAATATAAAATAAAATATAAGCAATATACAGTAAAATATGCTCAATATAAAATAAAATATGCGCAATGTAAAATAAAATATGCGCAATATAAAATAAAATATGCGCAATATAAAATAAAATATGCGCAATATAAAATAAAATATACGCAATATAAAATAAAATATGTGCAATATACAGTAAATATGCTCAATATGAAATAAAATATGCGCAATATAAAGTAAAATATGCGCAATATAAAATAAACTATGCGCAATATAAAGTAAAATATGCGCAATATATAATAAAATATGCGCAATATAAAATAAAATATGCGCAATATAAAGTAAAATATGCGCAATATAAAATAAAATATGCGCAATATAAAATAAAATATGCGCAATATAAAATAAAATATAAGCAATATAAAATTAAATATAAGCAATATACAGTAAAATATGCTCAATATAAAATAAAATATGCGCAATATAAAATAAAATATGCGCAATATTAAATAAAATATGCGCAATATAAAATAAAATATACGCAATATAAAATAAAATATGTGCAATATACAGTAAATATGCTCAATATAAAATAAAATATGCTCAATATAAAATAAAATATGCGCAATATAAAATAAAATATGCGCAATATAAAATAAAATATACGCAATATAAAATAAAATATGCGCAATATACAGTAAAATATGCTCAATATAAAATAAAATATGCGCAATATAAAATAAAATATGCGCACTATAAAATAAAATATGCGCAATATAAAATAAAATATGCGCAATATAAAGTAAAATATGCGCAATATAAAATAAACTATGCGCAATATAAAGTAAAATATACGCAATATAAAGTAAAATATGCGCAATATAAAATAAAATATGCGCAATATAAAATAAAATATGCGCAAAATAAAATAAAATATGCGCAATATAAAATAAAATATGCGCAATATAAAATAAAATATGCGCAATATAAAATAAAATATAAGCAATATAAAATAAAATATAAGCAATATACAGTAAAATATGCTCAATATAAAATAAAATATGCGCAATATAAAATAAAATATGCGCAATATAAAATAAAATATGCGCAATATAAAATAAAATATGCGCAATATAAAATAAAATATACGCAATATAAAATAAAATATGTGCAATATACAGTAAATATGCTCAATATAAAATAAAATATGCGCAATATAAAATAAAATATGCGCAATATAAAATAAAATATGCGCAATATAAAGTAAAATATACGCAATATAAAATAAAATATGTGCAATATACAGTAAATATGCTCAATATAAAATAAAATATGCTCAATATAAAATAAAATATGCGCAATATAAAATAAAATATGCGCAATATAAAATAAAATATAAGCAATATAAAATAAAATATAAGCAATATACACTAAAATATGCTCAATATAAAATAAAATATGCGCAATATAAAATAAAATATGCGCAATATGAAATAAAATATGCGCAATTGTAAAATAAAATATGCGCAATATAAAATAAAATATACGCAATATAAAATAAAATATGCGCAATATACAGTAAATATGCTCAATATAAAATAAAATATGCGCAATATAAAATAAAATATGCGCGATATAAAATAAAATATGCGCAATATAAAATAAAATATGTGCAATATCCAGTAACATATGCGGAATATACAGTAAAATATGCTCAATATAAAGTAAAATATGCGCAATATAAAATAAAATATGCATAATATAAAGTAAAATATGCACAACATAAAATAAAATATACGCAATCTAAAATAAAATATGCTCAATATTAAATAAAATATGCGTAATCTAAAATAAAATATGCGCACTATAAAATAAAATATGCGTAATCTAAAATAAAATATGCGAAATATAAAGTAAAATATGCACAATATAAAATAAAATATGCGCTATAAAAATTAAATATGCACAACATGAAGTGACATATGCGCAATACAATATTGAATATGCGCAATATAAAGTAAAATATGCACAATATAAAATAAAATATGCACAATATAAAGTAAAATATGCACAATATAAAATAAAATACGATCAATAAAAATAAAATATACGCAATATAAAATAAAATATGCACAATATAAAGTAAAATATGCGCAATATAAAATAAAATACGCGCAATAAAAATTAAATATACGCAATATAAAATAAAATGTGCGCAATATAAAGTAAAATATGCGAAATATAAAGTAAAATATCCGCAATATAAAGTAAAATATACGCAATACCGGCTTAAACACTTGATTTGAATCGGGCAACACTCACATTCGTATCCAAATACCGCAATGTTAGAAGAATTACAACTCACGTGTTTATGGTAGTGGATTGCTATTTTTAAAAAAAAGCTGCTGTTTTCATAGATAATGGAATTTTTACACAAACGCATTTACGATGAAACGATTATGATGTTATTACGTATGATGTCAAAATTTCTATAAATTCAAAAAATTACCAGAAATGATTCATTAAAATAATATGTTTAATCTTAAGTTTGAATGTAGATATAGTGTGTGATCATTTTTGTTTTAAAGTGTGTCTAATACATCCAGTGGAATATTTTAGTACGTTTTTTGTAATTTAAACTAATTTTTACAAGATACATAATTACGTAATAATGCTTCCCTATGAAATGACGATCAATAATCTTCTGAAGCGCAAATAACTATGTTAATATGGGTTTATGGTGTCCCCCACACATTAATCTACGGATATATGCCACGTGTACACGTGTAAAACTACGACTGTGGTACCAGTTTACAAGATTCCGACCAAAGAACCAACCCATTAAATTATCACTTATTCATCCCCTCCTTCTTATCGCACACAATATTTCAGTATACAACTGTACTGACATGCAGAAGTTAAGGGGTAATGTGAACATATATATGGCTGCTCAACACTTTACATAATATTTCTGTAATTTATGCCCCAAATAGTAGCGCCTACATCAAAGCAGCATTGTGCTTTGTTTGGGATAAAAAATTTAATAAAAATACAAATAAACTGGAAAAAGATCAATACGTTAGTGGAGTTAAATGTTTTTATTAATTCAACCTGTTTTTTTTTTCTTAAATCGTTGCTGAAATAAATAAACGGTAAGATAGACAACATCTTGGAATTTGGAATATAAACTTTTTTCATTTATTCATATGCAGTGCAACCTGGATATGAGAAAGCCAAATATAAATGTAACCTAGATATAAAGAATATTAAAATGGTTGATTCTTTCATGTCGCCTTTTAGCCCATATCAACAGCGGATATTTTGGCGATAAGAAGGAGGGGGATGAATAGGTGATAATTTAATGGGTTGGTTCTTTCGTCAGAATACTTGTAAACTGGTAACACAGTCGTAGGTTTCCAACAGTCAGGGAAAGAATATCCGTTAAGACATGTTAAAACGTTTATTAGTACAGGCGTGATTAGATCAAGTCCACATGCTTTTGAGGTGTCTGGTTTTTTTATGATATCATGTACTTTAGAAGAGGTGATTTTAAGATAATTAATTGTGGCATCACTGATGTGATATCTGATGAAATTCCATTCAAAATAATTTTAGTACTCTATTGCATAGCGCAATGGCTCTTCAACTTGGGGTCGAGAGTTTTGAGTGATGCCCATAATTATCACAAGATGGTCAGCATTCCCGAGTTGGCAATGACCATTTGATACACAATCTTCATGGACTGTTGTCAAAAATAGGTCCAGCAGTGGGGCTTGCTGGTCCTAACAATCTGGGACAAAGGTCGGGAACGTTAGTGTCTGTGTCAAAAAATGGGATATTGAAAAGTTTTGGATGATACTACAAGCTGTGTGTGTGTAGTTAGAAATAAACAAGCCAATTAATGTGGTGGACATAAATTATGTGTATTTGATCGCTAGTGTTTAGAGAGTATGCTACGTCTATGCTTTCAGAGACATGATTGATTAGAGTACACTCCTGGATCGATAAAGAGAGATAAAGTTTATAGAAGTAGCTAACGCTACGTTTAAAAGATAGTCTAAAGCACATTAAGGTCTGCTTATCTTATTCTAGTTTAGAATCCCTAGTCATGGTGGGGGCGGAATGGAAAAGGACCTTTTCATACCAGAAGACAAATCTTCTTTAACACTAGAATAAGTTTGATTCCACCACCTATTTAAAAAAAAATGAAAATTATGTGTTATTAAATTCAAACACTTTTTTGATTACCCGATTCAAATAAATGCGTATCACTATGTAGGCTTATGATAAAATTCGAAAACTTCATTATTATTTTATACATGTTCAATCTGAAATTTTCAATGAAGTGAATATATATTGATGCAACCAATTTCACGAATTTGTTTACAAAACTGAATTAATTTGATTGGGATTTTTCTGGTAAACACTACTACATTTAAAAAGAAATGCTCTCTTTCCTCCGAAATCAAATTTAAAATGTATCGAAACTCAACTATATAATACAATAGAGCTTATCGTGATGGGAATACATTTAACATATATGAACTACTTCCCTGTTAATATAATGTTGAACAGGCATAATAGTTTAATTAAAAATGTTATCAATTGTAAAACTCAGATCGCTTTACTACAGCAAAATACAACGGAATTTGAATTTAGTGAGTTCTGCATTCTATCCTAGGAATAATCTTTGTGTAATTTACACTTAGCTAGATTTATTGTCTACGTTTGTATATGATTTTGAATGTGGAATTACGCCTATGGATTCTTTAAATACGCATAGATTATAAGGTATTTTACTAAATACGTTTATACAATATATTGTATACTTACACAGTTATACGAAATTTATAATAACTGACTTTCCCAAATCCGTTCATCTGAGAAGAATGATACAAAATGCTGCTTCATCGATAACTACAACATCGTCGTGTTAAAAACTAATCTTACTTTTGTAGTAAAAATGTATTCTATTCACTCTATCTTTTTATACTATATTTCGTCTTCTGTGAGATCGCTCAAAATCTCAGTAACTTTCTAAAATTAAACTTTAATCTTAGCAAGCGATGATATATTAGAAGGAAAACTATGTATGCTTGTATTCGTGTACATCGGTAACAACAAGAGGCAATATATTAATATTAAACTGTTACATTAACAGTTATCGGAAAACTAACGTGATTTTAAAATGGCGTGTTTTTGAAACGCCGCCCAACCTGGCCTGTTTCTGAGTTTCAATACCGTCGTGTGTTCACGGAAGAAAATCAGTTTATGCCCTAAATAAGTGAATTGAGTTACTTGTTTGATGAGTTTACTTTAAATGGTAATGTTTATGAAAAACGGTGATTTAGCTGTAGACATACATTCTGTTATTTCTAGGTCTATTTCTAATCGTATGTCTTTGCATTCTATGCTAATACATTAACAAAAACCTGGAGTTTATGTGTGCATTCATTAACAAGGGCGATGTTATTAGCGCAGGATATGTTGGAGAGAATTTGTCCACCTATGAAACACCGCTTTGGCATAATCTAGTGGCAGCTAGTACAACACAACACAGAATTGCTGAAAGTATATCTTGCTTGCCGCTCTTTTCGATGTTTACGGAGCGGCTAAATCCAAGGTCAGCTTTTATAAATATATAAATAAAAACAAAATATGTCGGTAAAAACAAAGAGATCGCATAACACCGGTATGATACTTCAGTTCTTTTGCGTTCATCTACGTAGTGCTAGTATCTTTAAAATCCAAGTTTATTAAAATGATGCCCTCCCAATAGTTTGATATGGTATTTATTGTATCACATGAACAAAACAACTAGTAATTACACTACATGTAAAAAAAAAACATATTCACCCTCCGTCGAACTAAAACTCTACCACCTCTATTTGATGAAATTAAAAGCAAAACTCTTAACAATTTTAGCCATATCTAACAAGGAAACACTGGTCTATCAACGTTATAATTTGATCGTATGTTAGAAAGAAAAAGAGGCAGATGAAAGCCAACGAAAAAGTGGAGAGAAAATGTTTTTGATTGGACATCATTCAACACTTGGCCGTCTATCAACCAACTTGTTCTGGATCGGAAGGAAACTGCAAAAAATTAGTCACGTGGGTTCATATTCCGCACCAAGCGAGTCATTGTAATATGTTCATATTGATATTGTGCTAAAAATAATAACTTAGAAATACATTAAGCCAACTATTTTCATTTTTTGTTGAATATTGATCCCGAACAAAGCACGTGACCACTTTTATATAGGGATCTATAATCTGGGACATCATTTGAAGGGATACACTGTAGGGAGTAGACCACTTGCTTCCTATGTGTATATAGCAGTTTTATCCGTCTTTTGTCTTGATTTCTTACATACAAGTATATTAAGGTAAATGTTCAACGTTTGCTGTGATTACAAATACTGGGATCCAACTTCTAGTCAAACAACGAACAATTCCTCAGAATCTGTTGCAATATTTTAGTCTGTAATGGGGTATTTATTTAAATGCTGCCACATCAGCATTATTTGGCACAAGGCCTGGAAAGTGGGAACTCCGCAGGCTCTCCTAAAGGTGGGGACCTCCAGCAATTTTTAAAATTGCCTGAGTAACCCCGTCGGAATTCCCCGGTCGGGGCGCCTCAGGCAGCAAGCAATAAACTTGCCCCACCGGAAAGCCCGGTGGCAAGGCCTGGGAGGGTGGACCTCCTAGGTATTACCCAAGCGGTGTACCTCAGTGAGGGGCCGGGAACCGGCCCAGCACCTGTTGGGCTGAGTGTCAAGTGACAAAACCTTGACTTGTACTACCCTGTCTCCATGCAGGCGAAGCCGCTAGGAGACACATCCCATCACAAGAGTCTGTAATGGGGTATGATCCCACACAGTCGGACGATTCTACTTATAAATGATGCTGCTATGAACTGACGAATCAAATTAATTCACGTTCTGCTACAAAGCTGCTAGTAACCAGAATTGCTTCATAAATATTAAACCTTTTCTGGAGCAATTTCAAATGTTCTTTCCCGGGTTTCGACACGGTAAGAATATTGTTCTGTGGAACTGTCTACTACAAACAAGTCACCTACCAGGACTTGTGTGTAACAGCGAACCATCTGAAACTCAAAATGGCTTACACTTGTACAGGTTATGGGCCCAGCGTGCGTCTTTATTTCGATGGATCCGAATCAAAGTTCGAATTGTGGTAAGTTAAATTTCTGGGATATCTACGAATCCAAAAGCTACACAAAGTACTAGAAACACAACCTGAAAACAGAAACGACCCCGACTTCATTGAAAAAAACGCAACTGTCTTTGCGGAATTAATACAGTGTTTAGATGACTGAAGTCTATCACTGGTAATGAGAGAAGCCCTGGACGACGGCTGCAAAGAACTAAACATATTGAGAGAGCATTATTTATCGAAAGGAAAACCCAAAATTATTTCTTTATACACTGAACTGACCTCTCTAAAACGAATGGAAGCCGAAACTGTTACTGATTATATTATAAGAGCCGAGACAACTGCAAATTCTTTAAAAATATCTGGTGAGTTATAAGTGACAGTCTGTTAATTTCCATTGTCCTTAAGGAATTACCGAGTGATTTCAAGCCATTTACCACCGTGATAATCCAGAAAGAAATACCCATGCCAGGAATAAAAAACGCAACCTTGCCAAAAGCAGGTTTTTTTTCCTAAGAAAAGTACAAAAATTATGTTATAATTGTGGACGACCTAATCACAAGAGTTTCCAATGTAGATACAGGACTCAAAATGGCGATTACATTAAAAATGTACAGAGCTCTGTTAGCGAACATACATTTTTTTATTTTCGTGTACATTTGATGCGTCAACAAGCAATAATAATTTTCTTGTCGATTGTGGGACCACGGCACATATGATTACAAAGGAATCTGATTTTATCAATTTTGATCCCCACTTTACGCAACAAAATCATTTTATAGAACTGGCTGACGGGAGTCGAGTCAATATCGTTTTGAAAAGAGGCAATGCGAACATCTCGCTAAAGAACAGTACAGGTGAATAGTGTTTCTGTATTCTAGAAAACGTTTTTCTAATCCCAAAATTTAAACAAAATATATTTTCTGTACAAGCTGCCACAAAACAAGGTGCAAATATAAACTTTAGCCCCAATAAATCAAAACTGGTATACCCGAATGGAACTTTATTCGACATTATAGAAATAGAAGACTGTATTATTTAAATAGCGTAGTCCCATCAAAAACCGCCTACCATGATCTACAGAAATGGCATAAAATTCTTGGACACTGCAATATTCCTGATATCAAAAAAGTTGCCGACTGTAGTTGATGGAATGCGAATAAAAACATCAAAAACCTTCAACTGCGACGTCTGTACGCAAGGGAAAATGACAAACTATCAAAACAAGATACCAGACAAAAAGGCCAAAAAAATCCTATCAATGGTGCATTGGGACTTTAACGGTCCCGTAGAACCGATCGCCAGAGAACATTATTGATATGAGTTGAATTTCGTAGATGACCATTCAGGTTTAATAATGGTTTACTTTTTAAAGAACAAATCTGATACCCTGCTAGCAACTAAGAAATATCTAGCCGACATAGCCCCCTACGGTGAAATCAAGTGTATTCGCTCTGACAACGGTACGGAATTCACCTATAAAGACTTTGAACTTTTATTAATTAACCATCGTATCCGGCATGAAACAGCAGCTTCTATATCGCCAGACCAAAGCGGGACTGCTGAACTAGCGTGCTGGACACCTTTTGAAATGGCAAGATGCCGACTCATTGAATCAAAACTCCCTAAAAACATCTGGACGTATGCAATTATGGCGACAACCTATATACGCAACAGATGCATTAACAAAACACTATCTAAAACTCCATATGAATCTTTCTGCGGTAAAAAAAAATTAAGCAGAATGCATATATTTAGTTCAACTTGCTTAGCATATATAGAGAAAAAGAGTAAATTGAATATTAAAGCTGACAGAGGTATATTTCTTGGATACGATAAAAACAGTCCAGCCAATTTAATATTTTTCCCCAAAAAGAATAAAATAAAAAGAATCCGGTGTGTAAAATTCACAGACACGTTTAATTGTAAAGACGAAAACCCGTCATATGAAGAGGATGGAATTATATTACCTCAAATAATTAGAACAAACGAAAAGAATAAAAATGACGGAGACGAGTGTCGATGATGATGATGATGATGATGATGATGATGATGATGATGATGATAAAGTCGAGAGATATCCCAAAAAGAAATAGAAGACGACCCGATTTTTTTGTGGTCGACAATATAAAAGATTATCAAATCGACTATTGCTATTCAGTGGAAAATGCCCCAATAGACTGTGAAATTTATATTACCCCTCCAGAGGGATTTATAATGAAAAATAAAAATAGCGTGTGGCGACTTAACAAGTCATTATATGGTCTAAAGCAGAGTGCTCAGTGTTGGAACACAGTGTTCCATGATTATATCATTAAACAACAATTTAGACAATGCGCTGTAGACCCCTGTTTATATACCCAACACAAAGATGATAAACTACTGATTTTGGTTTTGTGGGTCGAGGATATTTTAATCGCATCAAATTCTGACATAATGTTAACTGATATTAAGAACAAATAAGTAAAAGATTGAAAATGACTTGATCCTGGTTTCTGGGGATAGAATTTACTCAAAGCAAAGGACTTGTTACGATGACTCAATCGAGGTACATCGACGAAATACTATCAGAGAGGCGGTAGCACTCTCTATATAGGGATGACCCGTACACGCCTATATACGCCTACAAAACAAAACTATCCAAATCTCAACTAAAATCAACTTATAAGTTTCAAAATCCACATATTCTTACAGAGAAGCGTCTTACGAATCCAGCGAGTGTCAGAACGTCGGTTAAAATGTCAAAAGAGAGCAAAAAAAAAGGGTACAAAAATGGCCAATTGTTCTTCTTTCTTCTTCTTTCTTCTTTCTTTTGAGACGATGTATCTCGGTGTACGAACGGTCTCTGACAACAGTTCAAGCATCAATCGACTGCTCTTTACACGGAGAAGTGCAGTGACCCATCGCTTTTTAGCTAACTCCATAACTAAATAAGATTACGTGTAATAACAAGTTTTAAACACTATATACCCAATGTAGACAAACCACTTCGAACACGGAACTTCTCTCAAAAGGGACAGCTCCAAATAATACACCGGATGCTCACAGACGTTCCTGTTTGCCAGTGGCCTATATTTCTTGGACGCTGAATATTTGAGGTGAACGTTAAGGTTTTTGTCTTTAAACAGTAACCCACCAGCGTTAATAAAACCACGAAATCTTTATCTCAGTTGATCAAAATTGTTATAAGAGTAACCTATCAGCAAGTACGACGTCAAAAAACAATGTTATAAAAACAAATAATTCTTCAGATTTTGGACTGTAAAATATGTACAAAATGTCAATGCTGTGACCAGGATTCGAACCTAGGTTAGCACAGCCACAACGTGGAGGTCCTAACCTCTAGACGATCACGGCTAACACTGACGTCTGTCGCTCTTGGCAGAAAGACACATGACTACTGTCAAACTATTGAAAAATAAGGAGGAAACTTGAAATTCTCACGCATCCGCAAAAATACACTATAGCAACCATTGTTAAATGCAGCTGAATCTCTTCGCTCGCTAAGAAAAGTAGATCAGACCAGTTCTTCTAAGAACTCACCAAACGCCAAAGGAAATAAGTTAAATTAACCGCAAAAGAAACTGCAAGAAAGGCATCTTCTAAGAACTCACTGGAAGCTGACCAAAAAGAATCAAAATCCAAGCGCTAGCCACAAAAATAACTAGATATTGTGGCTCCTATACACAATCTACTAATAAAAATAAGTAAGTTTTCTAAAATAAACTACAATAAATTAACCAAGTAACCTCACACTGTCACTGATTAGGACTTCATATAAAGATAACAACTACACTATTGGTGTATATACCGTTCCACACTTTAACTATTGGTGACGGGGCAGTATCTCAATTCTACGAGAGTTGTCTTGCTATAAGATAAGTGATATTATAGTAAGATACACATAAGTGTTATATGTTTACATTTAATAAAAAATGCCAAAGTCAGCACGTAGTAAAAAAGCTCAGAGAAATATAGACTATGAAAAAAACAATGTCAAGGTATTATCTGAGCAAAAAGAATACTATCAGAAAAATGCTGATATAATAAAAATTAAGTATCATGCAAATCCTGAGGCAAAGAAGGCTGCCTCACGTGCTGACTCAAAACCACGGTATAACACGGATCCCGAGGGGAAAAAACTGCCTCACGTGCTCTTTATAACAAATAACCAGAAAAAAAGAAGGATGCCTCACGTGCTGACTGAAAAGCACGGTATAACAGGGATTCTGAGGAGAAAAAAGCTGCCTCACGTGCTCTTTATAACAAAGAACCAGAAAAAAAGAAGGCTGCCTCACGTGCTCTTTATAACAAAGAACCAGAAAAAAGAAGGCTGCCTCACGTGCTCTTTATAACAAAGAACCAGAAAAAAAGTAGGCTGCCTCACGTGCTGACTCAAAAGCACGGTATAACAGGGATTCCGAGGGAAAGAAGCTGTCTCACGTGCTCTTTATAACAAAGAACCAGAAAAAAAGTAGGCTGCCTCACGTGCTGACTCAAAAGCACGGTATAAAATGGATCTGAAGGGGAAAAAGCTGCCTCGTGCACAAACTATTATAAAAAGACCTAAAACCCAGCAGGAAGCGACCTGCTACTAATGGAGGCGGCAATGAGCCGCCTCCTAAAAAAGACAATACTCTCATGAATGTAAGTTTAAAAATAAGACTGTAAGTAAAAATACTAATTAACAAGAATAAAAAGCATTGGAAATGCAAAAAGATATAGGGATTGTATGCCAAAAAGTATACAAACAAGATAGCTATGAATGGCTAGGCACATGGAAATAGAAGTGAATCCAAAGTATAGCCCTATAGCTTTTTACAACCGTAATGATGGCACGGAATGAAGATTGGAGAAAAGCTATAGGGCTATACTTTGGATGCAATTCTATTTCCATGTGCCTAGCCATTCATAGCTATCTTGTTTGTATACTTTTTGGCATACCATCCCTATATCCTTTTGCATTTCCAATGCTTTTTTATTCTTGTTAAAATTTGGAATGGGAGAGTGCAAGAAACGCTCTACACCGGTCGAAAATGATATTAATAAAAAGTATACACACAGTCTGAAATAATGAATGACGCAAAATATCGCGAAATTATGGGTATTCTTATATATTTGATGACTGCAACCAGGCCCGAAATATGCTATACAGTAACGAAACTGTCACAGAGATTATCACGACCGACAATGAAGGATTTAAACAGAGCTAAACAAGTCCTACGTTATTTAAAAGGAACTAACGGGCAGAAGTTAGTATTTAGAAAATCAAGAAATCCCCTAAAATTAGAAGGTTTTTCGGATTCAGACTGGGCAAACGAAGAGGATCGCAAGAGTGTATCTGGATATTGTTTCAGACTCTCAGAAAATGGGCCTATGATTTCATGGAAATCTAAAAAGCAATAGATAGTATCTCTCTACGTGTGAAGCAGAATTTATCGCGATCACACACACGACCCAGGAAACACTCTACCTTAAAAATATCCTGAAGACTATTTTAGAGCCAGAATTGATTACAAGCCCCGTGGTAATCAATTGTGATAATCAAGCCACTATAGTCTTAGCACAGAGCACGGATGATCAATCAAAGATCTAGGCATATGGATATACAATGCCATTTTGTAGAAAACGAGATAAAGCTACAACGTTTTTCTCAAAACTTGTTGGTGAATTCGACTGAATAATTTTTTTTTCACTGCCCTGTATGTATATAGTTTTCTATATATTAAAAATACAGACCAGCGAATTTCCACTTATGAGAAGGCTATTACTTTTTTGCATGTATATCAGCGGAAAACCCTAGGGATAATGCTCAGTATATAGATTTCTATATATATATATATATATATATAAAAGAAAAAAAAGAAAAGAAATATAGTCCTGGACAAGACGTTAAACTGTATCAATTTTATTTTGTATTAACACTTTAATCTACTAATACTTTTGCTTAGAAAAAAACATCTTTGTAATTTTCCTTTTTGATGTTTGAACACAATTAAAAATGCCGTCTTTTTAAATGCTAAAATTCTAAGATCCAAATGATTTCTAATTTTTGGTATGTCTAAGTAAATATAAAAATATATATTTATTTTTGAGCAGAACAAACACAAGGGACTTCCCCATTATAAAAAAAAAATAGGGAGGATGTTGCAATATTTTAGTCTGTAATGGGGTATGATCCCACACAGTCGGACGATTCTACTTATAAACGATGCTGCTAAGAACTGACGAATCAAATTAATTCACGTTCTGCTACAAACCTGCTAGGAACCAGAATTGCTTCATAAATATTAAACCTTTTCTGGAGCAATTTCAAATGTTCTTTCCCGGGTTTCGACACGGTAAGAATATTGTTCTGTGGAACTGTCTACTACAAATAAGTCACCTACCAGGACTTGTGTGTAACAGCGAACCATCTGAAACTCAAAATGGCTTACACTTGAACAGAATCTTTTGTAGTATATTATATGATATTTTACGTAATAAAAACCCATAGAATGTTTTGACATATAAACATACATACCTACATGGACTATTTCATTTCTGTTGCAGTCATACATCTACTAGATTATAGATTCGTCACATCTAATCTAATAAAAAGTTTTGGCGTAATCGCCAACGTCTTTGAAAGTTTTTACAACGCGCTCGGCGCCAGCTTGTAGTAAAGTCATGTTAAACGTTGATAGGTTTCACTACGGTAAAACTGAAACATAGCTTATTGGTGTTATGCCCTATATAAACTTTGACATTCGGAGAAATCCTCAATCAAACTATCGATTTTCAGCTTTTGTAAGTTTGACAGCAAATAGATTTATTCTTATAGAATACGCTTTGCTTTACTCGAACCATAAATCAGTTGTTATAAATATTCAATTTCCTTTTTTAACTTGAGTGATGAATGTTGTTTACCTCTAGAGGTCAAACAATAAAACTTGTTTACGCTTATTTTTTAGCGGAGTAGGCGTATCGTTTTCCGAGCGGAAGGGTGATGATGACGTTTGACATTTACCTATTAGTAATCAACTCGTCAGTTAACATTTATTAAATGTGCTAGAACATAGAAGTAAGCTATTGCAAATGATAATAAAGAAAGTCAATTGAGGCTCTACATCTTTCTCTCATTTTTTTGTGAAAAGTATTCATAGGTAGAGAGAAAAACCCGTCTCGTTGTTTTTTGGTTTTACTAAACATATGTTTAAATCTAAATGTCTAGAAAATGACAATATTTTTAATTCGGACAAACATTTTCATCCGGAGAATAACATATAGTCAATTAAAATATCATCATATTTCTTCTTCCACATTTTACTATCGTATTAGTGCTTTAATTTTATATCGTAGCTAGATACTGACTTGCAATACAATGACTACATTTCTACATATTATTTCCTTAATACGATTGGTATTGATGAAAAAACAACACAACAGGTCCAACAAGTACAACAGTCTCAACGTATGCTGCATTTGTTTAACATTTCTTGTAAACCTGATTATCAACTTTACGAGCCTTTTCTGTTTGTGAACGCCGAAACCGTCATAGTAAATAAACGTTATTAGTTTATTTACCGACCCCATCTAACTGCATCTCACGTTTTCCCTTTTGTTTTTTTAGATTTACTCACAATATATTGATAAAACTATTTATTTAAAATAAAATAAATAAGAATATACATAAATTATCTTTTTTACAACCAAGTACATTTATTTTACACAATTCATCGTATATACTTATTTACATTTATGTATTACGTTTTCTGTTTACATGTACCTATAAATAAATGCACGTTCTTTGAAATGATAGTACCTTAATTTGCTTATAAAGAAACATATATAAAAATGTGTAACGACCATATTTGTCTAAAACAATATTACATAGGAATTATTTTTTTAAATATAATAAAGAATTGGTGACACTTTTTCATTATTGACGGAACGCAGAGAGATCAACACACATAATCAAGCAAGTGAATTAGGCTAGAAAATAAAACCATGTATTATAGATGCAAGCCAGTAAATTATAAGTGAGAAAAGGAGAACAAAAGAAAGCTTCAATGTAAATAAAATGCCATAGTGGCGCCTTAATACTTACCTTGATATTAACAATAAAAATTCAATCAGTTGTGACCAGAAATCACAAGATAAAATATTCCTACAAATAGTGCTTCTGCGTTATTGCGAAGAACATTCCGAAGATGAAATTTATCCAAGTACACAAAATAAGGTGAAACTAATTCTAGTAACAGCAGTAGTCAATTCCTGTTCACAAGAACATTTCACGCAACTATAAATAACAAAGCAAAAGAAAATACACATCTTAAAAATCATGTGTTTGTTGAATCTGCTATCATATTAAGTGTATAATAAAAAATTTAGAAGAATCAGATCCAATAATTCCGCAGAAATATGTACACTTTAAAACCACGCAACTCTCCAGGAACTAGAGGAAACATCACAAACATACGTTTACAAATCTCAGTATATGTACAAGCGATATTAACATGTATCGAACTTTGTAAAACACGATCTATCTGAATTCCACAGGCTCTGGTAGTTATACGATTTTGAATGAGATTTATTGGTCATTGCGATATTATTTTTATATATGTAATCTAAATGTTATTTAAATTTACCCTGCCTTATCCCCTCAAATAAATGAATTTAAGTTGAATTTTGTAATTTCGAAAACTAGTTATTTGTTATTTCATTAGTATATGCTTTTTTAAATTTAAATGAAATCTATAATTTATATTGATTTTAGTATTTAATTCTGTCACTTCGACTAAAACAAAAAAGCTGAGACACAACAATGATATTTCTAGCGACATTTTAAAGATGACTGTAATATAACAAGTCTATCATTTATTTCGGATAGGATTAAAAACAAACAAACAAGACAATGCAGAAATAAAAATTACATTTTTATTTTTACGATGGTTCATAGAAAAGGTTTGCACGTATTTATGCATTAATAAATAATTATATTTTTCTCATTTTCTCATCAGTTTCTTTTAGCATATCACCGGATGCCTAACATTCACAAGCTTACTCAGATATTCCAGCCGAAAGACCTTTTTAAGATTTTGAGCGTCCTTTTATGTACAATTGCTTGAATCTCTATTGCACTTTGCCAACCAGGGTATTTGCCAAGTATTTCTTTTTTAGATCATTTTCTTGGTTTCCCTTGCTCTTTCCTTGTTTGGCAATATTCACAGGAAAACAAATTCGTTAGGTATGCATTTTCGTATTCTGTAATTTTCCATGAATATTGAATGAACACTGCATTTTTTTCAAATACGTTTGGCTGTTTTCATTACAAATGCTATTCCCAGTATATATATATATATATATATATATATATATATATATATATATATATATATATCAGTTATTTTAGAGGAATCCTATTTAATTAAACTCCTTACACTTAGATATGGGGTGTTATATTCAGTTCGAACCTTGCGTGTGAAAAGTTGGAATCGCAGTGTCTTCTATTTCAGAAAAATAACACTCTGCAACGGTGAATTAACTAACGTTATATTCCACTGCCTATACTGCAAGAAATTGATCTGTTGAGATACACTAGTATAACTTCCGAAACGGCGAGTGACATTGTCTCAACTTGAGTAATCTTGTAGAGTGTGCATCAAGTATGGCGTATCACTTTATTTTTTTTTAAAAAAGGCTCGGCAAAAAATAAGGAAAGGTACGTTGTTTTTATAAGGAATAAAAATCTATTAAAATCCATTATGCTTAGGCAACGTTTTTCCAGCAAGATGAATGCCGGAACTTTGTTATATGGAACGCAGATTAACATACATCTTTATCTACTATTTTTAATAGATTTTTAATTACAAAACACAGCATTCACCACCATTTTTGTCCCGATGGATGAAATATTTAAATATATTTTACAAAGTTTTTGAACCAAGTAATTTTTTTTCTGTTAAATAAAATATAGGATTATTTGTCCTACGAATAAACAAAAATATTATAACATAAGTACCTGAATTTAAAATAATTCCAACCTTTTATCCCACTGTATGGATTTCCCGTGGCGAAATTAAAGAAAAGCAAAATTTAATGATAGTTTAGAATAAACTACGGTAGCCTTGATAAGACTTAAACATTTTATTTAGCTATGTAAATTTCCATAGATGTTTACGTTTGGTTTGTTAATTAAGTGATTCTTTTTTAATAAGCGATGTATACACATACATATATTCGCAAATTAAAGCACTTCTCTCTATTTTAGATGTTTTATTCAACGTTTATAAAGACACATTTAATAGTTTTATATTTTCTCAACTCCATACGTGCATATCTATATGTGTCTCCAGACAAACGCCCTGCATGTGTATAGTTTAATGTATTTGTTACACGTAATGAACATCTGGAGATATCAATATAATTTTCGAAACATTTCTGTTTTGCACAATGAGTAAAATTGCTGACTGTATTTACTTAATTTTTTTATTCAAATAAGGTTAATGTTTGGAAAATTTACATACAACCATTTTTTTGCAATTGTAAGAAAAAATAAGTATCGTTATTTTAAGCTCTTGTGGCATTTAAGTATTTTTGTATGTAATTACTAGGGCTATGACAACAGCATATTCTTTTCCATGTTTTGATTCTCAGGTATATATCCATTGATATCTTGTATGTTTGTATATAGAGTGATGTTGTTCTCGGTTGATTAATTGTGTCTAACTGTGTCGCATACATACTCGAGAATCAAAACAATGGAAATAATATGCTATTGTCATAGCCTAGTAATTACATCTTTTCTGATAGTGGGTATTTTTTCATGTGCAATTTGTCACCAAATGACGAGGTATTTGTGCAGGTAATTTGCCTTTGTGCAATAATGTTTTGAAACATGTGTAAGCTCTTGCTTTGCTTCGAGACAATTTCTTTCTTTGAATTATGTTCGATAAAAAAAAAGTAACTGAGTAGCGAAAGAGACAAAAGTTGTCAACAGTAGCTTGTTCAAGGGGCATAGTACTTATTGAATTTTGCTTACTTACTTTTGCGGGTTATATGCGTGTTACTGTTTGTGAAAATGCTAAGTTTTCTATTTGTGTGTGTTTTTTTTTATAAGAAAAATGGTAAAAAAGAAATTAGCGAAAGAAAATGTCCCTGAATTCCAGTTATTTTTCAGAGATACAATCGCGCACAAAGCATATACTAGGATTGGAACCGTTGACTTTTATTTTGCTATTCTGCCACCATCTCTCGAAAAATAGTTTTGTACATCTGCCAACTGCAGGCACACTTTTGACAATGTTAGATTCCTTTTACCAGAGGTGAAGTCGTTTTTACATATGCAGCGCTTTGTATTACCGAATAGTCAATTATTGAACACGGGCGCATTCAAACATAACTTAAGTGATTTCATACAAACTCAAGTTTCAACGTGCATGAGTTATTTATTCTTAATTTTTTGTGTATAATTGTTGTATTATCCGTATATAAATAATAATGCTTTCATATTTTGATTTAACATAGTAGAATTGACAAGGTTTGTTAGATTATTTTACATAAGATGATTAGATGTTAAAGTTAATGACGCTAACCATGTGTGTAACATTTCCCGACATTTAATTGATGAAACATTACGTGTTTTTAACATGTTTTAGGAACCATCATGTTGTAACACTATAGATAAGTGTCTGTACAAACAAACAGAGAGATATTTCATAAATGAATTAACACATTTAATCAAAAGAAATGAGAAGTATATACTTCTATTTTGATAATGTAAAAAGATAGGTGATTTGTTGTTACCTAACATTATGATCTAATGTTAATTTCGTTTCATTGTCAAGTCAAAATAAAGTGCATTTATATTTTTAAAAGAAACTACTTATGTTTTTAAATCAAACAATGCAGCCAGAAATATGTTTCCGAGGGAAACTGTTTAGGTATTGAAGTGTTCAGATATTACAATATGTCGGATATTCGAATAATATGTCTACTCACGCATAATTGATTTCATAACTTAACATTAAAAACATTTATTCAATAGTTGCGTATGATATTTAAATGTAATTTTATTTGCTAATACTTTCCTCTCATTGTTAACTTTTTTGTTTTTATTATGATTAATGTTATTATTATTATTATTATTATTATTATTATTATTGTTGTTATTATTGTTATTATTGTTATTATTATTAGTGAGTGGATTAATTGGAAAGAATAAAAAAGGACAGATCACAGCAATTAGCAAAAAATCAATAAACAGAAAATCTTTATTGTTAAGAAATCGCGAAATAAAAATTAAATGAAACGATAAATACAGCGAATAATGAAACTAGAAAAATTGAAAATGCACTCGATGTTACTTGAGGCAAAAGAAGCACTTAAGTAAACGAGATCTTTCTTTTTACTCGTCTTTCTCTTGATCTCGCATACAAATGAATTAATAATTTCAAGGACCAAAGAGATATCAGCAACTCCCGACATAACCTAAGGCTATTCTCTAGCTTTAAAGATCTACTCTAAAACCTTGAATCGAGTACAATATGCTGGGTAATCTATGTCCAATTTCGGGTTCAGATAAAATGCACACACGTATCTTTAATGATTAGTCTCGATTTTCCTTTACCCACAGACTTATTTTTGCTAGTCTAAAAATTTTCATAGATCTTGGCCTTCGGGCCGGGCTCAAAGTGTAGTATCTGTCCGACAGATACTGCAAGCTATGACTAGCTATGACTAGCTATGACTAGCAAAGACCAGATGTGGGGGCAACCCCACATGTCTGACCTTTAACCAGCTCCCATTTCCCACCTCTCGGGAACTGGTCCCCTTTTCCCCTTCCCCCTCCCTTCACTCCTCACATTAAAAATCGGCCTTGTGCCTAATTTGCTCGGTGGGGGAGCAAATAAATACCATCTGTTCCGGCAGATACTGCAAGCTATGACTAGCAAAGACCAGATGTGGGGGCAACCCCACATGCCTGACCTTTAACCAGCTCCCATTTCCCACCTCTCGGGAGCTGGTCCCCTTTTCCCCTTCCCCCTCCCTTCACTCCTCACATTAAAAATCGGCCTTGTGCCTAATTTGCTCGGTGGGGGAGCAAATAAATACCATCTGTTCCGGCAGATACTGCAAGCTATGACTAGCTAGGACTAGCTATGACTAGCAAAGACCAGATGTGGGGGCAACCCCACATGCCTGACCTTTAACCAGCTCCCATTTCCCATCTCTCGGGAGCTGGCCCCTTTTCCCCTTCCCCCTCCCTTCACTCCTCACATTAAAAATTGGCCTTGTGCCTAATTTGCTCGGTGGGGGAGCAAATAAATACCATCAGTTCCGTCAGATACTGCAAGCAAAGACCATATGTGGGAGCAATCCCACATATAAGACCTTGGTCAATGTAGGGGCAACCCTTCATACCAATTGTCACTATCCAGCTCACCTACTCCCCGAGGAGTTGGCCCCCATTTCCCCTTGACTCCTCACATTAAAAATCGGCCTTGTGCATAATTTGCTCAGTGGGGGAGCAAAGAAATACCTCAAAATGTAGTATCTGTTCTTCAGATGCTGCACTTCTATTTCTTGTTCTCTTTCGTTGCAGGAGAAATCCTTCACGACTGAGACATTTTTTTTTATTTTTGTACCTTTTCTCCACGTTAAAAAACGGCCCTGGTTTCTAACTCTGTCCCGTGGGGAAGCATAGTAAATAGGTACTATAATAGTATTGTTTCTTCCAAACTGTATCATCTATCTCATGCTATTAATGTTCCAGGTCGTTGGACTCTTTTGTGTGGTGATATCCTTGAATGTGATACCTCATTATAGTACACCTTTCTATCCATTAGCTTCTTTACAAGAAGGGTGGATTTGTGAAACCCTTTTTCTCTTAATTGTTTGCATTTTATCCATAACCGTGGTATTTAAAAAGCAATAAAAAATAAACAGTAACGCTAACAAAAATCTCATGTCTTTTCGATAAACATCTTTTATTTTTGTTATCTTCATACATCAAATAGGTTTCTGATTTGTCTGAAACAATTCTGATAGATACTCGCCGACGTTTGTATATGAATAGTTTTCATGCATGTTCCCCGAAGCAAAGCACCTATGCATATATTACTCATCAGTGCGGCTAGACATACACATTTTCCCAACCGTTGATCGAACCTACAACCGTCGTGTGATAGTGGGTAGCACTAACAATCGAACAATAAATCAGTGCCCGTAAATATTCCTCCTCAAATGTCTATTAAATTAATATTTGCCCATCATTCAGTGCTCAAACTATCAGTTTGTTTACGAAAAAAAATAATGAGCTTCGCTTAAATACGCGTCGGGTGAAAATATATTAACAAAGTGCTCAACCCAAAGAAGGTTGGCTTATAGTCACAATGACATATATATCTGCATATATCTATATCTATATATATATATTTATACTATCTGTCTGTCTGTCTGCCTGTCTGCCTCTCTCTCTCTCTATCTCTCTCTCTCTCTCTCTATATATATATATATATATATATATAGTTTAATTTTCAATGAACAATAATGGACCCAATTTAATCATTATAGTAAAAAATATATTATATTAGATAGATATCACGATTTAAATATTATATAATATATATACACTTTGGAAATTTTATAAATATTACATTGTACACGCAGAAATAGTGTGACGTCTTGATTGATATTACAGGAAGACATAGACGAGAGGTTTGATAATTATTATTTTTGAAGTACAAGTATAGTCTTGTAATTTCAATAGATATTACATTTGGAGTGCACATATGGTGTTGAAATGTTAATAGATAGAAAAATGTAAATATAAATAAAATCTTTGGTTTTTGACAAGTATTACATTTAAAACAAAAAAAAATCAGTATAAAACACATACATATTTAGCAAGACTATTGCCAATGTTTTCGAGTATGTAATTAAATAGCTATAAAATAAACTGCGAGTGGAACTTGGTGGACAGGTTATGAACGGGCTTTGGGTATTTCTACATACAATTGGTTCGATTGAAACGATTTATTTGAATTTAGTACACAAATTTCAGAAAAATGAAAATAATAAATTTATTTAAAAATCTAAACAACCCGGGTATGTTTTTTTTTCTATTAGCAGGTTTTATTGTCATCATGCAATTGTAAAATGATTTCAACACGTGTGTATATACTTAATCGCGTATGTACATATTTCAACGCGTATGTATATATTTTAACACGTATTTATACATTTCAACGCGTATGTATATATTTCAACACGTATTTATACATTTCAACGCGTATGTATATATTTCAACACGTATTTATACATTTCAACGCGTATGTATATATTTCAACACGTATACACTATGCAGTTTTTTGTATTCCTTTTTTTATGGTTGCATCACTTCACAAATCTCGTCTGAATTTGTCATTTTTCATGATTCGCCTGGATCCGCAGTTGCACGCTGTATTAAATTATGAATAACATATTCATCTTACGTTTTTATGTCAGTCCATATATCTATAAAAGTGAAAATGTGTTTGTGTGAGGATAAGTCTCAACATATATACCCGAAGAATCTTGGATCTAGAGACTTGAAATCTAGTATATATGGTATTCAGACATGTGGAGAAATTTTAATCAATTTACATCAGAAAAATGGCTGCTAAGGAGTCAAAATACAATATATGCAATGTTTACTGTTTCAAAAATGCGTACGCGTGATTCGTTCATCTGATAAATTCATTATGTAAAGAATAAGTAAATTTGAATACACTTTTGTTTAACGTGAAAAGCTGGCCTAATGGTTATAGTACTTTACTCACTGTCTTTATATTTGCGTTTCGATTTCAACTCGAGTATTTTTTTTGGTTTTGCTTATAAGAAATGAACGGTGTAGACAAAAAACGAGTTCGGTATGAATTAAAATAGAATATTTATGCGTATTTATGCATGTTTTACGATCGCGCAACACTTGGCGGTCTGCTTAAGTAAATGAACGATCCAATTTCCTATCGAGTAATACCAAATAATTAACTTCTTGCTATGGTTTTCTAGAATCTATTGTATAACCTATTCTTCTCTTCCCTATATACGGACAGACTACTTATATGAGATTCGTCTTATCTAACAGAATCAGAAACTTTCTTGTATTTCTTGCTTTAAAGCAACGTAAACAACTAATTTTTACTATAAGAACTATATTACTAAATTAAGTATGCTCATATAATAATTACTATAAGAACTATATTACTAAATTAATTACGCTCATATGATAATTACTATAAGAACTATATTACTAGATTAATTATGCTCATATGATAATTACTATAAGAACTTTATTACTAAATTAATTATGCTCATATGATAATTACTATAAGAACTATATTACTAGATTAATTATGCTCATATGATAATTATATAAGAACTATATTACTAAATTAATTATGCTCATATAATAATTACTATAAGAACTATATTACTAAATTAATTATGCTCATATAATAATTACTATAAGAACTGTATTACTAGATTAATTATGCTCATATGATAATTACTATAAGAACTATATTACTAAATTAATTATGCTCATATAATAATTACTATAAGAACTATATTACTAGATTAATTATGCTCATATGATAATTACTATAAGAACTATATTACTAAATTAATTATGCTCATATAATAATTACTATAAGAACTATATTACTAGATTAATTATGCTCATATGATAATTACTATAAGAACTATATTACTAAATTAATTATGCTCATATGATAATTACTATAAGAACTATATTACTAAATTAATTACGCTCATATGATAATTACTATAAGAACTATATTACTAGATTAATTATGCTCATATGATAATTACTATAAGAAGTATATTACTAAATTAATTACGCTCATATGATAATTACTATAAGAACTATATTACTAAATTAATTATGCTCATATAATAATTACTATACGAACTATATTACTAAATTAATTACACTCATATAATAATTTAATAAACTAAATTTTTTATCAATATGTCTAAAATGATAGAACGTCAAATTTACTTTAAACCGAAACAGTTACTTGGTTGTTCTAAAAAGAGGCATTTACGTATGGGTGTTTGTAGTACTAGCATTTCTAACTTTAATGCAGCATGTTGTTCTGCGTTTGCGGTGTATGTCCTTGTGGTTTATAGTGCCATTGCCATACAGATTGACAATATTATCTAAACCCAGTATCAAGAATCAGATTACGTGGCTAAGGAATGCCAAGTAACATTACACACGTGTTCTCAAATGTGGAGTGTATTTTTTCACGTACATTAAAACACCCGCTGTCTTTGTAACGGACTTTTTTTCTTTTTGGTTAATAACGTTTGGTACATTTTTTCCGGTTGGAAGAAATATTTAAAAAAATAGTTCAGTTTTAGTAGAAAGAAATGTAAGTTTATTTGACTAACAAGTCTGTTAATTTCTCAATATTCATCTTGCATATGCTGCTTTTATTATATGCAAAGGATGATGATTTAACGTATATCCTCGTTTGTGAAATCATTATCAGCGGCATATACGGAAAAGTGTTCGTAGGAATGACAACAAATGCTTGTTCCGTCACAGAGAAGTAGATATAGTCTGCAACATGATATCCGACGGTAAGGTTTTGCAGGACGATGGCTACTATATAATGCGGCACAATGGAATATGTACATTTCCCCACTGGAGAAAGTTTAATATAGAATGCAGCAAGATATTCTGGGAACATATACCAGTATGCACATTTGGAAATAAGTCAGTTACCATCCATTAGTGCGATGCAATTACGACAGCTACTTACATTGAAAACGGAGCTATTAAACCTGACGTAGTGAGATTAAACAAGAACTTAGCAATATTAATAGATTAGTGCCACAAGTATGCTGGGTTAAGCAGAGCTGAAAGGGAAAAGACAAAGAAATACAAAGGCTTTGTATAGGACACGAAAAAAAACAAGAATCTTTAAGAGATTTCCATCTTTCAGTAATTATAAAAGCAACCATTTTCATAAAAAAATTAATAATATATAAAAGAAAACTATCTGGTAAAGATACTCTGTGAACCAAATGTAATAGAGATGCACACAATATCACTAAGATGAACGGTTAGAATTAATCTTAAAAGCACTCGCTTGCGTTGTATGAAATATCGGTTCAATATTTGGCATCCTGCAAGATGATCTTTCACAGATCGACAAATAGATGATGCCTAAAAATAAAAGGATTGAATATAAATCGGCATTATTTGCTGAAATATTCTTTAATTGTTTTCTAGTACTAATCACTTTAAACAAGGCAACTTGCCACTTGGATGTAAAAGCGATAACATATATAAGAAGTGTCTTTATAATGAATGTAAAGACAAGCGAGATATCAGTTTGTATTAAATTTAAATTCCAACATGTATAATCGGCGTAACAGGAAATCATTATAGTATTTCAACGCCCAGCAATTCAATAAAAACGCGTATTAGAGTAGAATTCTTTCCGGCATCTATGGAATTTTATATTGAGGGGATGGTATTCTGATTGGTTTAATTATATAGTTATAGTCTGTGTATTTTACATTTAAAGGGACGAATTTTCTGTAAAACTTTTCATATACCTCCAGAATAAAATAAAATAGTCAAACGATAACTGTATATTAATCAGGGCTTGCTCGACATGTTTATCGCATAAACTTCTTTCTAAGAGAGAATCGATTGAATTATTAATCCAGAAATCCACCCCATTGAAACTGAACTTTTGTTGAGAGGCGTGTTACTTAAAAAATGATATCGATTGTAAATGTGTTATATTTTTATTTAGTATCTTTTACTTTGAACCTCTCTGGTGGAAATAATTTGCCTGCCTCGTAGCAGATGTGAAAAAATAACACAGACTCTTATTACGAAAGAAATGTTTAAAGCGTCAAAACACAAATTCAAGGATGCGCGATAATTTTTTCAATTAAAATTATGTACTGATGCATATGATGTTAAACGAAACGAGAAGCCGTTTGTAAATATTTGAAAACAACAAAAAAAACATATTGTTTTATTTTTGTTTATAGTTCGGTAAATTATTTTCCTATAATATAAAAAATAGCTAATGCTTATCAATGGCATTAACATAATAATATTATCCCTCAAAAGAAAAGAGTAACAGAAACAATATTTATATATTGAAATAGGAAAAGCTAGTAATTAATATATACATGACATGGTTTCTAATATCACCCCAATACAATGCAATAAAAATGTACTATCTTTTCCGAAATTCATTAATTTTCAAAAGAATATACTTCAGTGTATACTTGCTTTGTTTAACCAGTTTAAGCCATGAATAGTTGAAAGTATTTACTTAATAGACAATATATTACGTGGCACTTTAATGATCATCCGATCAAGAAGTGTGATGCTTTAAAATGTACAAAATATATATGGAGAACATTCTTCTGATTTTGCTTATATTAATCTAAGTAAAAATATTTTTATTCCTAACATCTTCATTTCATAAGGCATCAGGTAGTAGTTCCCTCCTTTTGAGGCAATTCTGGCAGGCATTATCTCCTACTTAGAATGCAGCTAAGCATATGCACGGTCACCATGTTACCAGGATTCCATGAGAACGGGACTTGTATCTGTTTTATAGTAAGGCTACAATTTTCACCGGGAATAAAATCAGAAAATCATTATTATGAATCCTACCGTGGGAGAGCCTCATAATTATTACCATTTTAGACTAATATGTGATCTGCCGATGCTCAATTCATAATTAGTGTGTAGTGTATTTGCAAAAATATATATTCATCGAAAAAGGAATTTCTCTTTCGCCTGGTCATAACTTTTTCTAGAAAAAAAATTAGTGGACAGAGAGTCTATGTAATAGCTGCACAGAACATTTATGCGATTCTATCTCTTAAAATTAGTAATATTCTATGTTAGCTCATTTTGCCCAACGCGTTCTCATAAAGTTATCTAACGCTGTCCTCTCCATTGATCAATTCTTTTATTTTTATAACTTTCCTGCTATCCGATAGTAATCATTCATTTCTTATTATACTTTGTGCATATATTCGGTTGGTGCTAAAATAATGTCGTTTGTTACGTAAAAATGCGACATTATTTTTGCATCAACCTAATATGTCTTGAGTATAATAGTGTTGAAATTCGACTGTACACATGAAAAAAATGTTACAACAACAACAAAAAAATAGAACAGATATATTGACAGCAAGAAAGTATATAAAATATTTACATAGTCTTTTGGAATAGTCATGCAGAAACCGTTTCTGGAGAAGGTGTCGGCTGGGTAGTCGTCGGCTCTCGATCTTGTTGTCTCTCTGAGTATCTCGTTGGGTCTCTCGTTGGGTCTCATCCGTCTTTATGGTACCAAATATATGGTTGACACTCGACGTATGCTAATTAGGTGGATCCTGCCACAATAAATAGTAAAAAAATCAATCATTTTAATACAGTGTGAGAAAGATCTAGAAAAAGAATCAGGTAAATAATATTAGAAATCATTGTTGAATAACAATTCATTCAAAACCTAAGTCATAAATCACTAAAAAATACGTATACCTGTAGATAAATTAACAGAAAATAAAATTAATTTCTGTCAGGCATGTCTGACGTGGTGTCAAAATACTAGATATTAATTAACAATAAGTTCAAATACTATTTCCACCGACTGTGGCGTGACCGCCCTGGGGAGCGATTGGGCTCCCTACTGGGAGAGACTGGAGCCCTCGACACACTGACAAATGTCGGGCGGATATGATTGTTTTATTCATTAATAATGTTGTATGCCAGGGCAACGTTATCCAACCCTGTCGAAAGATTATAAATTTTATTGTTTGGTAAAAACGACAATTTGATGTCACTTTGAAAGACATAACGAAACAGAATTTCGTTTCCGATGCTAACGAGTGCAGTACCCGACGAGAGGTCACGGGTTAACTCTCTTGGTCGTGAGAAACAAACCTGAGAGAGTTTGCAGATCGCAGGCGCAGGGTGATTTCCCTGAGGGGACGTAATTAGTGACGATTGGTCAAGGCCGCAGTTCGATCCACCCCGTCATCTGACTACATAAACGAATCCCCGGGTTGAAATCACGAGAGTTGGAGCCAAGATTTGAGAGAAATCAAATATAATCGAAGAGTCGTCGCCCCCTCTCTTCCCGAACCGTCACGACTGCAAAACCGAGAGTAATAATCGAATTGGGACTCAGTCGAGTTTTATCAAAACTAACTGAACAATTGTATATGAGTTTATATTCTCTATATTTATCAGGAATAAACCAGTAGAATAGATATAATCGAGTCTGTACCATTGTGTGCATGAAATTGATTAATTTTCAGTGTGACAGATCGACGAAGCAGCGGCCTATAAACCTGAAGTTGAAAGTGATACTAACAAAATCGATTGACAGGTCCTACTATTTTGAGATATCTTACGAAGAATTCCCTGCGAAGGACGAGCAAAGGTCACATTAGGGTCTGTGTGAGAAAGTGATCCCTATTAGGGATCACCGAACTTTCACTCGGACATTAAACAAAGCTATGGTAAACATTTTTCGATGGGCATCAGAAACGATTTCATATTAAAATACATTTTAATTTACGTTTGGCAAAGTGCGACATGTGGATGTAGGAGAAACTATTAAATTGTGATGTTAAACAACTCTAAACGTGTCTACTAATCAGTAAAGAAATAAATATTCTCCAAATAATCATTTAATACTAAAAAATATAACAAAGAGAACACAAGACAGATGTATAGCATTCAGAAAGAAAAAATTTAAATTAATTGAAGTAAAAGCTGATTAAGAAAATAATTAGATAAAAAGAGTGCAATAATCGAATATTTGAAAATATAAGCAAAATAACAGATGTTAGAGAGCCTTCTACTCCAGTAGTTTCTTCCCGAGAACAGCTAGACTTTGCAATTCCCTTCCCGGTCCCTGCTTCCCCAACTGCACTGATATGGAGAAGTTCAAGTGCAACGTTAACTGACGTCTTGCTGCCCAGCTCCCTACACAGTACCCCTGATGCCTATGCCTCTGATAATAGCCCCCACAACAAAGTTGCAATGTGTCTTGTTTGGGGTGAAAATATAATAAAAAAAGTAATATTTTAAGTACGTAAATCGCCTCTTAAAAATACATACAAGGTGAAACAATAAAATTATTTCCTAGAAAAGACGAGATCATTCCATTTCCGTTCAATGAACACCGGTTTTCTTTTTTGTTTCTGACCATCTACTGGTTGGCCAGTTGTATACTAATTCCAAGTGCGATAGGAACCTTCTATCATTTATGAAAGTTACTAAATGTTTAATGAGCGAAATTGGAGATAAACCGCTGTACAACTCACGCACTATACATCCTTGTTATGACAATAGGACCATTGCCAGCACCCTCAAAATATAATGCTCAACTGTTGTTTTATGTAGAGCGACACTCTTAAGGTTTATATAAATATACACTCATATAAAATAGACTAAGCAACTAAAAATAACATGCATGTATTTAGATTAAAATTTACTGCATAATCTTATATGTTCGTTAAGAAAACTATAAATTATTTATTTCCGAAATTGTTTAGGATTGTCTTTTTTCTTAATCAATAAGAAAAAGGTTTCCTATACTACATTAGTCACTTGATATTTATCCGTATAAATAAAACAATACATGTTTGCGTGTCTGTTTATACGTCAATATTTAATCGATAAACTCTTAAAGTAATTATCATATAAGAAGAATTCATACACGAAAATGATTTATAAGGAATAAAATCTTTGTTTAATGGATGAATTACGCGTTCAGACATATATTGGTAAGTTGAAAGTCAAGTGTTTATTTCAACTTACGCCATTTTGTTTTCTTTCTGCGTATACTCAAATCCAATTAATTTATTCAAATAATTTAATATTCTATCTTCTTACCTATCTATTATTAGCTACATCAGTAGGAGACGCGGTTGGAGCGCTAAGAGTGTTGATTTAGATTCTAGATGATCGCACTCAAATCAACTTTGGAAATGATTACTATATATTCTGTACAGTATAATTTTAATAGAGAATTTGCTCTGTAGGAATAAATACGAAATCTGCATGAATTAAAATATATAAAAGCATATCTTACGACCCACCAACCCCGGGATCCCTTTCATCTCGCTAGTCTAATAATAAAATTGTTCCAATACACTATTTAGGAATGTTGATGTTGTCTGTCGTTCGAATATCATAATTTATCTTCAACAAAAACAAATAATGACACATCCGACAAGAAATCAATTCCATTATTGACATCCGATATCAAGAATAAATTTCTTTATGAATACTTATAACAACATCATTATCTGTTCAAGTTTTTCTTAGGTTCCATCGAATAATTTATTGACAAGGATATTAGATAAACGCATGGAGTTGTTTCCAAGAAAATATGGATTATCTTCTCTTTTCGGCAAAATAAACGATGTTGGACGGATTATACGAAGGTGGTAAAAATTATTCTATAAATATCAAAATCCATATATATATATATATATATATAAATCTCTGTTATTATGACATATATATATATATATATATATATATATATATATATATATATGTATATATATGTCATAATAACAGATATATATATACTAATAGAAGTGGTACAGAAAAAAATTACAATTTAAATATACAGGGTGTCCATAAAGTTACTATACATTCTTCTTGAAATTGTTTGCCTTGATTGTTACAGTCTTTTCGAATGTAACACGTGTATTTTCTTAGATTTTTATAAACATAAAGGTGTTATTTCTTTTTATTTCTTTTGTTACAAATAAATATTTTAATACAATATCTTACTGTACTGTTAATATATTACAGGGTGCGTGTATAGTAACTTGTAAGACTGTATAGTAACTTTATGGACACCCTGTATAACAGATGAGGAGACGCACATCAATATGTCTACTTGATAGAACAATATATAAAAAGAAATGTAAATTTGAAAAGGCAAAGAATTCAAACATTCATAAAAAAGAATATTATGAAGTATTTCTAACAAAATTCCTCAACAAAAGCCCATACGTCCATACAGATTATAATACACTAGAAAAGACAAAGGCATTTTATTAAATAACCCGCAGAAAATATCAGTCACCTGTTTATGTTCTGGATAGCAAAAGTACGACTCTGTCAAATATATTAAGTACAATACGCTCTAAAAGTATTGCAAAGGAAAAAAAAAAAGAAACATAGTTGTTATTCAACTATTCAATGATATATCTATCAATCTTAAATATTTCTAAACATTTATCAAGTTCAGAACACTGTATAAATTTAAATTAGCACATACAACTATCCTGAAATTTAAACAAACAACGGATTCTATTAAATAAAAGTAGTAGATATTGTAAGATGTAAGAATCACGCAGATTTAAATCCAGATCCTCTATACACAAAGTTAATTACATATGATTACAGTTAATCATGCTGTTTGAATGCTCATTCTTACGGCACTCCTTTCTTTCATTTTCCTTTTGTACGTGAATGCCCTTATTTGTTTTCTTTTTGAAAAACAGATATTTATTATCGAAATTATTAAAGGCATCAAGCACTGCGGTGATATATAACAGTAAATATATGTTTCCGAATATATGAATGATCTTTAAAATAGACATCTGAATATTACAATTTTAATAATCTGTTCGTTTTTCACTCCAATAGCTCTGTATTCGACATTGCTAACGGCATTCATATACACGTAATACTTGTTCTCCAGCAATTCCTCAGCCATATCTTTCACTATCTTCCTCCCCCTCTCTTTCACTCACTTTCTCCCTCTCTCTCATATATATTTATTTGTTTATTTAATAGTTTTATTGAAAATATTTATCTCTCAAGAATGAAGACAATCCTTAGATAATTATGAGGGAAAGACAGGATGTGTAAATTAGAGAAGAGGAGAAACGTTGCGTATTATGAAACTAATATTTCAAGGAAAGAGAATCTTGATCGAGAAACGTAAAAATTGAGTGTTTATGAGCCTTCAAATAGTTACTCTGAGAATGTAACAAACAACATTCCATGCATATATTTTTTCTGCATTTTCATTGTTAGATGTATCGCATCTCACAAACGGCCATAATTTCTCGTATCGATCTTCTGGTGTTTTTGAATTTATTTCTATATTGGAGATTGCGATTAAATGCTCGACTGCCTGTGAACAAGAGATCGCTTCTCTCCAAACTAAATGAGGCAACCTGTCAATTGGCGCGAATGATCCGATCTCGCTGCCTCCATTTTGGTGGAAGGAAGAGGTACAAGATGTCGGCTGGATTTTGTGCGAATCATAAGCCCGATAAAAGGAAACAATGAAAAGAAAGAGGAAGTGAGGATTGAATAAAGACAAAAATAAAAAGAAGAGCGACACAGGATATTTTTAACATTTTTCTCTCTTTTTTATGGAGACTAAGCTAGTTTGTGTGAAGAGAGAAAAAGAACAGCGAGTTTAAACGGAAACAAAATTTAATATCGGACTAGTTATGAAAAGTACTCAGACTGCGTTAAGGTGTGAGGAAACTATGAAGATTACGTAACTGATAGTGAATGATGGGATTGTGTACAACAGAAAAAAAAATAACACCTATTCCCGCTCTCTCGTTCCCCTTATGCATGTATATAGTAACTGAAAGTTAAAATATTCATCTGAATTAGTTAGTCAATGAGATTTTGCCATTATATCTATCTATAGGTGTATATACATATATATATATATATATATATATATATATATAGATAGATAGATAGATAGATAGATATAGATATACATGTATATATATGGTGTAATGTAAACATATTGTAAGGTATTTACAGCTTCTTCTACAATTTTTGGAGTTTTTATCATGTCTAAATGCACTTTATCTCTTTTTGATCAATTGATTGTTGCTATTTCTTATAATGAGTAAATATCAAAATAGATCCACTGATTGATATAATAATTAAGTTGTTGATTTTGTGCTACGAAACAAACACTGACAAGAATTGTTAGTGTCAACTGAATTAAAGGAATAACATTGTAAGATGATCAACATAATAATCTTTGGAATATACACTTTTGTCATTCATTATATATATATATATATATATATATATATATATATATATATATATATATATAACTACTTCATTTACTCACATAAAATTAATATACGAAAATATAAATTTTATGCGTAAACTTCAAGTATTTACTTCCAAAGTGCTCAACACGTAGGTAGAGCTTGTTAGTAAGTTATATATATATATATATATATATATATATATATATATATATATATATATATATATATATATATATATACTAGACTGCCCGTGACTATGGAATTCATGTATGAGCGTGACACTTGTGACGTGAAGAAAGTAGTTTTTTTTTTACATAACAGAAAAGAATATAGATAGATTTCTATGAGTCGTTCTGTTTATTATACCTGCTTATTTTTGAAAAAAAAATACAGTTACTGGATTATAATTGGTTGGCCATACTTATAGGTAAATATGCACTGAACAGATACCATAATACTTATTATAGTTAAATTCAAATTTTGATATATCTGCTTTTTTTACATGGTTCATTTCTGTATTACGTTTAAATTATTTTAAACCCCATTTTTCCCATATTAAATAATACTTTCGAAATGATAACGTTAAGATTTCAGCGTCCCAATTGTTTTTTTTTTCGCGTTTAAATTATCCATAAACAATTGTTAATACTGTATGCTTTTTTTACGTCGATATTTTTTGTATTACGTTTAAGTTATTTTAAACCCCACTCTTCTTATGTTAAATAATAATTTTGAAATAATAACGTTAATATTTCAGTGCGCAGGTCAAAATCTGCAAAAGAAGCGATTTGTGTTTATTTGTTTACGTTGTTATGGGTTAATGTTTATGCGTGCATGTGCATATATATATATATATATATATATATATATATATATATATGTGAAAGGCGTTCAAAAAGTATTGTTTTCTATTTTTTTTATTTCGACCGAATAGATCAGAGAGAATTTCAAATTGCATTTTTATGATGACATCATACGTATTTATAACCTGAAAGTATTGTTTCTCTGTTGCAGATATTGACGGTGTGTGACTCTAACAAAACACACACTATAACTGATGTGCGTTATAATCAGTAGTGGCCCATTGAATTTCTCCATGCAGAAAATATTGTACGGGTCACCATTCACTTAATCTTGTTTAAAACATTATGACGCGGATGAAATTGATGTGAGCAAAGTTAAGGGATTGCTTCATCGATTTAAGTGTGGTAGCAGGGATATTTGCGAATAAAGTATGAAAATGGCTGGGAAAGTTCCACTGAAAAGACTGTTGACTATGAATAATAAAAAATTCTATCGTACAAAACATGGCTCGTTTTAAGAGTACCATTTCATTAAAAACATTCCGTATAATGCCTTCACATTACTTCATGGAAATGTTTTATTTTTAATGTTAGATTATGATTAACCTGCAGTGAATGAAGAAATTATAATAACAATATTGTCCATTACGTAATAGAACATTTATGCATACAAAAATGCTTTGTTGTTTCGTTTTGTTGACACAGTTAAAAAATCCCATCTAATTGCACCAGATGTATTAAAGCAGTACAGATTACATTTTAAGATCGAACCCAAATTGTTTAAACATTCTATCCGAGGAGAGAAGCTCGCCTGGAAATGACTTTTTACAGCCCTACAATAGACACATTTAATTGATTAGTTTATATATACAGCTTCTAAGCCACCACTCACAGTAGACATTTCTGACAATGAATTAAAAAAATTATTATTAACTTGTAAAAAAACTGACTTGACAGATTTCCGTTCAGATTCTCGAGGTATAGAATGAGCAGTTTAGTAACAGATGCTTTTAATTCTGTATATCGCTTTGAAGTAAGGCAACAGCTTATACTATCAAACGTTTGTGCAGAAAATCGAGGCAGTCATTTTCATCCTAGCGCTCTTGCATAGAACTACCTAACTCCATATATTAATAATTATTAAACAATTTTTTATGTCTTTATTTTCTGTTTTAAAATTTTTCAACAACATGGAACAACTAATCAAACCAATTTTTATTCAGAAAAAGAAAAAAATGTCAATATATTCAACTATTACTGCTTATATAATATCATATGAAAGTCAGCACAGAAAATATGTGTTTTGGTGTGGTTTAATTATCATTTTAGTGTGTATTTATGTTTCTTTTATTTTATTCACATGAACAAAAATATGTTTCTATATTGAAATACTTTAAAACAAGCTTCAACAAAAAACGCATTAAAATTACAATCTACAAAAATGATTGTAATTTTAATGTATTTTCTCATTCCTTTTATTCAGGAATACATACCAACAAGTTTACTCAAGATAAATGTCAGAGTTAAAAAAAAACATGCTGACATATTGCAGATGTTGCCATAGGAACAAAGAAATTCTGTTCAAGGACTCGAGCTCCCCTATCTATCTTTCAACTCGCATTGAGCCCGTGGGCGTTCCATGACACAATTCAGAAAATGAAGGACACTTTCATTATAACTAATTAAATTAGTGTAACCTGTCTGAAAATAAATAAAAAAAGAATGTCTGATAGCTTTAATTTAAGAAACGATCCCTATTATTTCCAATTTTCTTCATCTAATTTTCTATTTACTCTATTCTTCATTTTCATTTTTACAAAATATTTTCACTTATTATTTTTTATTCGGTTTCCGTTTTCATTAAATGACTGGCATTGGTAAAGACCTGATGGTTCTTGTCGACTGACGATGTCTGTTAAAGCTGATACAATAAATTTATTGTAGTCACTTATGGTCATTTTGTTTACATAATTTGAATATAATAATAAACGCACACGCATATATATATATGTATATATATATATATATATATATATATAGATAGATAGATATATATATATATTTCAATTAGGAAGGGAAGACTCTTACGATTCATGATGAAAAGTACATTTGTATATATATATATATATATATATATATATATATATATATATATATATATATATATTCCTTTAATCTTCTCTCCAAAAAGGGGGGAAAGGGGGAACAGGAGAGGAAAGAAAGTGAAATGGGGAGCCGGCTGACCGGTTTCGAGCCTCGCTTCGCAAAGCTGTATCGAGGGAATTTTTTAAAAATAGAATGGAAAAGCAATTAAATTTTTATTCAATTTACGGGGAGAAAAAAAGTGGAAAAACGATTTAAATAAAACAGGGTTATGGTCGAATACCCTAGAGATTAATCACGTTCAAATCTAGGAGGCATTCCCTTTGCTTAGAAAGGGAAGGTTTCTAAGTCAAACGTGAATAGTCTCCAAGATAAGGTAATATAGTGAATGAGCACGACTCAGAATAAAAAAAAGAGTCCGTGCTAAAGTTCGCTTCACAAGACGGGTTTTTAAGTAAATGATCAGTAATTGAAGACCCGTATGTGTTAGTAACAACGTCCGTTTCCCGGTAGGTTACATTCCTAATTTTACTGGGTACTGGTTGTTGTACTTTCCGTCTGATCTAAATGGCTTTCGCCCCAAGTAGTTGGCACCACAACCACATTCAAAATTGTAAATAACGTTCCTATTATGATGGGGGGTAAAACGTCTTTTCAAGAAGACGGTAATAAAGTTTTCGTAGAGAACACAACACGCACATTGGCAGCAAAATAACATCCATGAACTGCTGAACTTATTTGTTTGAGAAATTTCTCACTTACTGTACCCAACTAAGGCAACCGAAGAAAAACTTGGCATTTGGTCACTATATTCTCTTTAATTCGAGAGAATTCAGCCAATTTCCTTTGAATAACTAACCTAATCACATCTAGTGGATACCCGTTTTTGGATAAATATCCGTAATTGTTTCCAATTCCTCATCTAATTTTAATTTGGAACAAATAATAATGGCACGATGTGTTAAGGTCCAAATTAGATGTATCTTACGTTTTTAGGGCAAAATGAATCCCAACGAGTGTACAATCCTGTAAATGTTGGTTTACGGTATATAGATGTATGGTAACTATATGGTGCTTTTGTTACCAATACACCAAGCAAAGCTGTGGATGAATTGCACTCTCCCTCATAGGTTTACTTTAACGCGGGATGCATTCCATTGAGTAAGGAGAAAAAGGTGTTTGCTCCTGTTTGGTTATTAAATAAACAGAATGTGTCGTCAACATATCGGAAGTACGCTAATGGTTTTATGGGTCCAGATAGTAAGCGCTCTTCATAAAACCCCACAAAAATATTCGCCATTGTTGGTCTAAGTACTGATCCCATGGCCACGCCATCTTTTTGCCGATACATAATATTGTTGAAACTAAATTCCACAGATGTCGTGGAAAATTTAATAAGTTCAATAAAGATGTTTTCAGCAATAGGAGGAGATGATAACCGGCCCGTATATAAAAATCTGCACAGATATCTATAGTTTCCAAAACAGGGACACAAGTAAAAAAGTTGCTAATGTCATAAGAGCATATAAATCTATTAAAATCTTAGAATTTTTAATAAAGTCAGCAAAATAAAGTGAATCTTTAAGACAATATTTACTATAATGTTGTAAAATAGGTTGTAAAATGCCAAAGATCCATATGGAGACCCTCTGTTGCGATGATCCTACCATGGAGAGAATAGCCGCTAATGGGATATCCGCTTTATGGGTTTTAGGGAGACCATAGGGAGACATAGCTTGGGCGGATAGATCCAGAGGGTCTTATCTCACTAGCTACGTTCGTCGGAGGTACACCGTTTTTGACCCACTTGACCAGTCTCTTTTGAAATTTGCTTTTCAAGGAGGCGGTTGAATCAAGAGTTGTGACAGGGCCCAATTTTTCAAATTTGTCTTTTTCATCTAGTATTACTGGCATTTTGTCAACGTCCTCATGATAATTTAGTATAACCACCCTTGACCCTTTATCTGGTCTAGTAATAACTAATGATGGGTCTTGTTGTAGGGTTTTAATAACTACAAATGCTATTTGCGCCATTTAAACTCAGAATGCGACACTGGTGTACTGGTGTAACTGTGAGTAAGGTCATTCAATTTTGCCTTGAAATCCCTAGTTTTGGTTTCAGAGACTGGTGCAAGTCTCTCCGCTAGTGCATTTAGGATTTCAGATTCAGAAAATACCTCTTCCCGTTTAACACCGGGCAGAGGAATAAAAAAATCTAAACCATTATCAAGCACCATTAGTTCTGAAGGTGGCAAGACATGGAAAGAGAAATTAAGAACGTTACTTCCAATATTTGGGTTGGTGGTACACCCAAACATTTATATATTAATTGTTGCAATTTGTTATTTGATTTAAGAACTAATTTTTTAATATCTCGTTCTTGTAAAATTGCAACATATCATGCAAAGCGAACTTTATTAAAGCACGAAAGAATGCTCATTACTTCCCTCAATAATTGAACATTTTCACTCTTATATTTCTCTGAATTAAATGCTAGTTTATCCAAAAAATTATAAATAAACGCATTCTCTATTTTGTTGCAAATTCTCTTTTTTATTTTAAATAAAATAAACGAAGGACACACATTATTATTGACACAAGAATGTAAGAATGTTATATTATCTTGCATCGATCCATTTTTACTTTTAATTTTTAGAATATAGTTCAATTTCTTAATTAAACTCGAGTTGTACCTCGTTTTCAAATATTTTATATTGTTTTTAGGGATACAATCTTAAAATATTGCAATTAGAAAGGAAACACTTTTATGATACATGATTAAAAGTAAATTTGTATATATATATAATAGCAGTGTGAGAAAGTGATCCTAGCTGTATTTTGAGTAATGCACATCACAAGGTAATAGTCCGAAGTAGGCATTCTTTTTTGTATAGAAAAATATCTTCGATATTATGATTCGAATTTAAATATGTATTATCATTAAATAGGAAAAGTAAGATGTCAGTATGATATTTTGTAAGACAAGTAGGCATTATTTTTTGTATAGAAAAATATTGTTTGTTATCTTCGATATTATGATTCGAATTTAAATATGTATTATCATTAAATGGGAAAAGTAAGATGGCCATATAATATTTTGTAAGACATATAATCACAGGTTTCCATACCAGTTGATTGTTAGATAATTTTATTTTGAACTATATATATATATATATATATATATATATATATATATATATATATATAAAGATAATTAAGTTAATTATACATGTATGGATACAAATATTGTTGGCTACATTTGTGCATACATGTTTCAGTTGCAATTTCTACCAAAGTTCAAGAACACCAGACGCCACTAATAATAACAAGAAAATACAGTTTTTTTAGGTAAAAATAGAATACATTCTTTCGAAATGACCCTCTTGTATTCTTATAAACGTGTCAGAAATGTACACAACTGCATTATCAAATGCCTAAAATTAGAAGCAGGTCGAATTAAGAAACGTACATACTACTATATTATAATTTTGTGAAGATCAGAGAAATGATCAGTCTCTAAACAGGACTGCAAATATGTTTTCCTCAGCTTACCACGCATCAACAGAGATTTTAGATTTTTTAAATTACTCTTCAAATACGCCGAGACCATAACCACGCAATTGCTGAGAGGGAAACAACTTTTGTTTTGGTTTTCAATTCTAATGTAAACAAATACTTGACACAAACTTTATTTATCCAATGTATTTGTCATTTAAGTCTTCTAATAGTATTATTACACATTCGACAGGCATCGGGTTTTGTTATTAATATTACCATTAATAAGTGCAGAATTTAGAATAGTAAATATGCCTTTTATCAAAATTATACAGGTACCATTTATTCTCTATCAAAATTTGGGCAAGAATTATTTTTAATTCATAACTCAGAATGTAAACATTTAAATAAAAAATGATAATAATAGCAGTTTCTCCACGTGTTCCGTGATGTAAACTAATAGTAAATAAAATAGATGTTGTATCTCGCTGGAAATATAGCATAAAGCACGAACATTTTTTTTACACAGTGATCACCACTTATCAAGGCCCGGAAGCTACTCAGGGATAAGGGTTATTGCAAGTACATTACGTTAGTGTGGAGATTTGATGAAATGTTTACTTAAGGGGGTTGTTTATTAGGAATTTGTTAACATTGGACTTGAAGACATCCAAGTTGTAGTCCGGTGGGAAGCAGGCAGACAGAACAAATAGTCGGTATTATATGAAGATGTTTTGTTCATTGTGAACTAAAAAGACACATTTCCAATGGTGTTCTAATCATCTGTTAATATTTGAAACTAAATACATTCTAAGCCATTCAATATTTTAATTCATACTTAAAATTCAAAGATGGAAAAGGTCTTTCTCTCCGACAGTCAAAATGTTTTAAAAACATATACATGAATTTCCTTGTAAGAACGTTATGTATTTTTCACCTATAAAGGATGGCAATATATTTCCTGTCTTGGAAAAATCTATAATCCTCCCAGTTTCTCCTACTCTTTATCTGTGCCTAAATCTAAATGGAAATTCCATGAACAGAGCTCCCTTTTTAGAAGTGCACGGCAATGGATATCTATTCCTCTGGTCTGGTTTCAAGCTAATAATAATATTATCGTTCTCAAGTTCAATGTATACAAGTGTAGTATTCGGAATCTCAGCTTAATTGCTATATAGGTAGGTGTAGAAATAGAAAGATAAAAGCATATTTTGATTTCCCATTAGCGAGTTAGCAAGGTCAGAAGGTTAGATTTGACAGCCATCAAACTCAAATCACTCTTCAGCGACCTAGATAGAATGTACCGGAAATTGGGGGGGGGGGGCACTGATTGTGGTCGAGGTGTTCCGGTTGAGGACCACATGGGCTGAGAGTGGTTTTAGGCAGCAGATGAAGCGGACGGAAATGTGGGTCTCTCCCCGACAACCAGGATCAGAGATGATAGGCTTGCCTTGAATAAAAGATTGAAGCTTCAAATCACATTTTGTGCTCATTAATGAATCTGTGTGCAGTGACCACTCCCAAACGAAAGGATGGCCAGCGACCAGAAGGCATTATCCCCTGGCCAAAGCAAGCATATATGTTAACATTACATTGCACATACACGTCTCGGGAAACCTTCCAAGGCAAAAAAAGGAACTGTGTAAAATAAGAAACCACACACACACACACACACATATAACAGTGAACTGCACGTAACATACTTAAGAGCATACACACCCACACACTTATATGTAAGAACATGGATAAACGTAAAAATTCGAACATTAAATCAAATGTTTAATAATAATATTAATAATAATATTAATAATAATAATAATTAATACGCAACCATCTTTAACATTAGTTATTTTGGGGCTAAATTCTACCTCACTCTCACTACTTATTATTCCTACGCTATTGTTTCAGTAACTACCGTTCACTCATGAACCCTTATTTTCGAGTGGTTTATCGGCCTTGATAAGTAGTGACTGTTATGTACAAAAATAATTAAAGATACTATAGTAATATATATATATATATATACATTTTAAAAAGAACATTTGAAAACTTAAAAATGTTATGAAATGATAAAATCAGCTTTTAGTTACTGTTGTTGTTGTTGTTGTTGCTGTCATTAAAGCTCGAAATTTTGCCAATACATAGCTTTATCAAGGCGGAGATATCGATCGGTTTTCTTTTCTTTTTCGTCATAATTCTGTTATTAAGAGGTCCAGACCTCCCGAAGAGGAAAAAAAAACTCATGGATCGGTGCTGTTTCAAATCCGTGTGTGTAATCGCTGTGTTTAAGCGAGAAATTTAAGAATGGGGGAGTCACACATTTAAGAAAAGTGTTTTTTATATAAATTTAAATGGGAACATCTGAAAACCTGAAAATGTTCCATAATGATAAAAGCATGTTTTATTTACTTTTTTGCTGCTGTTGGCGAAAATTCGGACATTAACAATAAAGGTAAATCATTTTTAAAAAATATCAGCTTTCTCATACGTAATTTTTGATTAAATATGTTTGTCATGCCGTGGTATTTACACGCTTCTCGCTAGTTTCGATAATACCATTACTTAGTTCTCACTATGTAAGTAAATACAGAAAGAATATAGAATTCGAATACATGTTTATATCAGTGTATAGCAATATGTAGTAACACACGCACACACATAAATATGCATATATATATATACACATACATACATATATTAACATATATACATGCATACATACATACACTCACGTAAAAACAGACGCACGCAAACACACATATATGCTGATGCGTGGGTTATCTTGATTAAAGACGAAGTTATACAAGGGATTCTCTGGATTATCTGGTTATTATGAACATCCAAGCTTTATGTGTTCTCTGCCACTTTTATTCTGACACCCTTCGATTTATTTCTGTTCTATCTTTCCGAATGAATTATTCTCATCGCGCTGGGCGGGTGTTGAATTAGCAAGAAATTACTTTTGCTCAGATACTCCGTGAAAAATAAAAATAAAGACATCATAAAAGCTTATAGATAAACAGAAATGTAGTATTATGAGTCAAATTTTGCTTTAAGATAAGTTGTAATACGCCCCCCCACCCACACACCCACACACACATGTGTCTCTCTCTCTCTGTATATATATATAAATTGTACGATCGTTTCGGAAACGATGTTTTTTATTGAGATAGACAGTAAGTCTTGGGCAATAATTTTATCATATATTTTTTATGAAACTAAGTCTCTTCATCAGCAAAAATATTGGGTGAGGTGCTTTTAAAGACACCAAAAATAATCCTAGCCTTTTTAGGTAAGACAGATGTATCTTTAAATGGTTCGCAGTCTAAAAGTCGTAAGTATCATCATCAAATAATTCATTTGGATGGTAGATGTAGTTTCCGATTATATTATTGTACACTATTATTATTCTGCATTGCAAAGAGCACTGTTTTATTTAATTTAATTGTATTAATTTACTAATACATTAAAAGATACTCTGCTCTTCGGACTGTTGTTCTAATCCCCTTAATATATGTATATATATATTTATATGTATATATATATATATATATATACTCATCAACATACAGTACTGTTTCGTTGTATTACAACTCATTAGTGTGAATAGACTAGCACTTTTTCCTAGTCTTGGATTGCACCTGGAACCATTGTGTGTCTAGTCAGCTGTTCTAACCAGTAAACCATGGATTGGAGCTCGTGAACGACCTCATCAAATGTCTATTAAAAACATTCGCCCATCGATGCATAGATTTATAGTGCATTAGCTGTTTGTTTATTTACAAACAAACAAATAGTGAGCCTCGCTTATAGCAAAAATGTACATGCGTTTAATAAAACGTTAAGAAACGCTTTATTTTCATCACATATCTTTAAACTCGTGTGAATCCCCAGTTTTAGCGACGCGTTTTAATAAGCAAAATTAAATAATTCAAAAGTTAGAAATTATCAAGCTGTAAAATATAGGACTATAGAATGGCAAAGAAGATTGCCACGCAATCACCAAAGCTAAAAGTATGTATAAGATACACCAAAATATAAATAGATCAGAGTGGGTTTGCATATTGTTTTGTTGTATATATGAATTCATAAGTTGAGAGTTGAATTACACTATTGCATATATTAATGGTGTGAAACACTATGAGATCAACCGTTGTTATAGACGTGCTTCAGAAGAGATAAATCATATAAGTCCCGGCACAATCTATGTAGCATAAAATCGCCTCAATTTGTGCAACCAGTCTCCTCTCTGCAGCTCCTCAACTTTTGTAATAAATAAGGATGCATATGTTGGAGCAGTTTGGAACAGTAAAAGTAACTCTCGTTTCCCATTATGTGAATACTTTCATGTTACATCTGGCAAGTTTGATATAATATTGTTTTACTTTGTTTATATTCTCTTTTCAATTCAGAAATTGAAATGGGTCAATGGGTGCGGATGATATTAACTCTGTTTTTTCCTTATTTTTGCTTTGCTAAAAACATGATTTTGTAAGTTACTCTTAGCTACGAAGGACAACAAAGTTGATATAAAAAATATGTTTTACTTTTATTTTTTATCATATTTAACTTTGGTATAAATATTTCGAAACTACACATTTAGAAGCACATTTCCTTTTCATAACCTTTTATACGATCATAAATCAAAGTAAATTTTTTCAAAGTTCTTTCCGAACCTAGTCAACAATGAGTATTTCTGCTAGTATATATGTCACCCAACCAGACACGGTAAGAGAAGATTAACTCAGGAAAGGGGTTTAGATTGCTAAATTGGCGCTATGGTTGAACATTATCCCAAAACGGGGGCCAGCAAAGGATTAATTAGAGCCTTCTTATTTCAGGCGGGTTCCGGAAAACATCGTATAATCCTGCTAGTGGGGACGGAAAATTTTGGCGCATTTCTTTTGTGGAGTTAAACACGGACGAGAACATGGGTTATATTTTTGTGAAAAAATATTTTTGATGCGTCTGGATTATGAGAAATAGCTAATTGTTTTATATACCGGAATTTAAACCTGACTTGGGGGTCAAGGATAAAGTCCTTGAGTGCGTGAGACGATATCGATTAGAAGACATTGTTAGTGGAATGCGCCTGATCTGGACGTGGGGGAAAGGTAGCTGATTATCCAATCAAAACTAACCAATGTATGTGGGTTTGGATGATGATTGGTTGCCTGGAGCACCTGGAATGGATCCTTCCCATCCCAACCATCTATATTTAAGCCCGTGCAAAAGCAAGAGAGTTGACAAGCAGTTGCAGTCGAGCTTAGTTCCGAGAAAGATCTTGTTGAGCAAACTGTCCACTTTTTCCCTCGCCGGGCCGTCCAATAGCACCCATTGCAGGCCTAAGAAACGTAAGGAATCGGTATTTGTAAATTCCGACTAAGGCCGTTCTTGTACACCAAGGAGGACACTTAAAACCGACAATTTATTTCTTTTAATCTCTCTTGTAGAAAAAGTACGTTTTTAATATTTTTGGTTCTCTAATTTGTTAATAATTAATGATACGAAAACTACTAACAGCGTCGATTATTGTCATAAACTTGAAAGAACAACCAGTACAATGAGCAGAATCAAGCAGAGACAATCTCTTCCGGTGCCAGCGGCATATCAACCCTACCAGCGAAGTGGAAAATTCAACCTTCGATTTAGTTGCTGTTCCTAGGACGTGCTTCGGTGTAGCAACAAAACAACTAACACCCAGCGAAGTAACTATGGATCAATTCGTTACATTTGGATTCCTGACACAGAATCCTTTCACATTTGGTCTCCTGATCGAGAATTTTGACCCTTTCGTGATCAAGATTCTTCACACACACACTCACAAACACACACCCACTTATTACGGGGGTGGCGGGTGTTTGTGTGTATCTGTCTCTACGAGTGTGTGTGTGTGTAGATAAATATATAGCTAATGATTCATTGATTACCTTATGAAGACTAATATATGTAACGATTTTCAGTATATACTATAACACTACGCAATACGAATGTTGAGCTTGGTATTAAGTTATCTCTATATAAATAAAATGAACTGGTTTTTCCCCTCTAATTTTGACCTTAATAAGATTAAATCTCGAGACATGTCATGCAAATATAATATACACAAACTGCAGCACATTATCTGAGGGTCGCTATAGGCCTATTACCTCTAAACTTGCTCGATAATCGTGCATTCCTATATTTTTCTGGTGAGAGTTTACTGCCAAAACTTGTAAGAATCAATGGAAGTTGTAAAACATTTTCTCTCTATTTAATTTTTCCTTTCCCTGCTCCCCATTTACACCGCCGCTTCATCATTCACACATCAAACGCACACCGACTACGGGTTTTGTAGTTGTATAGAAAAACTGAAATGCTTCCTATTGCGGAAAACGCCCTACACCTAATTATACATTGCTTATTTACAATTTATTTCGAAACATTATTATATTAGGAAAAACAAACGAGTTTCTCTTTTTCTTTCCTTTTCCTATTCATTAACATATAGTATATCATTTGCTTTTCCTTTAGTTTCATTTCGTTCGACGTTTTCTTTTTCTGTTTACGTTTTTTCCGATTACAGAGCTAATAATTCATTTTCCGGTTAGCGCATTACAAAATGCAAGAAATCAAATTTTCACTTAAAGCGATTACGCTCATATCAATCTCGATTAGTAACAAATCCTTTTATGTGTGCTTTAAAATAGTCACCGACTCGGATTGAGAAATACTACATTTAAAAATGTAAACAATGCATTTCTATATGCATCCCTAAACGCCTAAGTTCCGGTTTACTGCGTTTCGCATGCTTTCCTTTCGTTTCTTTCATGTTCCCATTTTTCAAATTCCATTGCGATTGTAAACATCGTTACGATATAACTCAAAACAAAATGAATTTTACTACTGACGCTTTTCTTAGCACAAACAAGGTATTTTCTTTTTGGTAATATTTACTTCAATATCTTAGGAGTTGACTTTACTAATTATCTTTGAATTATACCAAGAAAACTAATATTTATCTCGAAATGGATTTTTACATTGGATTTATTTAAGTTCAAAAATTAACTGAATTAACTAAACTAAACTAAAACAACGTTTACTGTTTATGGTTATATTAAATTATTCATTAATTTGAATTAAACCGTACATAACTCAGTTCACAAAACTGTTATAATCAAGTTTATTACTATTTCAATTATAATTCTTAATATTAGTTAATACTTAACTTATAATTACGTTGGGTTGAAATTACAAATAACGCTGAATACTTAGTTGTATACCTTAAGCGTAAAAGGTTAAAATTAATTTAATTTAAAGTATGATAGTATTATCTCCCTTAGAACAAATCCATCAGTATATTTACTTTGAATATATGATACATGTGAAGCAATTGATAATAACAAAACTAGAACACATATTGGAGCCAAAGAGTGTAGATTTTAAGAAAAATTTAATAAGCATAGAGCATCCTTCAAAATATCACATGCTAACAATAAGAAGAAAACAACATCATTAGAAAATTGGGGATTAAGATAAAACAACATTGAATACATATTTAAATGGTCGATATTGGATAGAGCTAGTAGTTTGGACGGTGTAAGCTTTGCAATCTATAATCGTATCATATAGTAATATCCAAAGAAAACCTTCTTAATCAACGACAGGAAGTAATTCAAAAATGTTTACATAGACGAAAGTATACATTATCTAGAGTAAAACCAGAAGAATATATTAAATTAAAATTGTATTAACGTAGTATGAACATTTAATTTTAATTTATATATATATGTATGAATGAATAGGATTGAGAATAAAAATGAAAATAAGAAAAATAAAGTAATAATAATGTTTAGGTAAACAAATAAATCTAAATTGAGTATAAAAATTAATAATAAATTAAACGTAAAATAAAAGGAAAATGTTCCAATTTTTGATGTTGTACTGCATCGTCTGATTTAGCACATTCATATGCTGGCATACCAGATTCGTTTTGTGATTTTTTTAAAATTCAATTTTCAGCTCAAACAAGGAACAGTGATACTTTGAAGTAGGGGGCTACTATCGAGGACATAAGTTGCAGGGGTATTATGAAGGGAGATGAGTGGAAAGATGTATGTTCACATTACACTTGAACTTCTGCATGTCAGTACAGTTGGGAAAGCAGAAACCCGGAAGCGAGTTCCAAAGTTTAGCAGTCCTGGAAAACAAACTATTGGAGTAGTAGTTTACTTAGACCTAGGAATCTCTACTGTGAAGTGATGGGATTTAGCTGCTTGTCGGTTTTGTCGGGGTGTTTATCGAGGGGGTACAAGTGCTTGTAGTTCGTCATAGCATTCACCATTAAAGTAATTGTATAACAGACAGAGAAATGCAACATTTCGTCGATGGGATAGAGGCTAGAAGCCTAGATGACAGTTCAAGGCCTATCAGGTTGATGACTCTCTTTTGAACGCTGTCCAGGAGTGAGAGACAAGTAGCAGATGCACCAGCCCAAATATGACAGCAGTACTCCGTATATGCGTGAATGGTGGCCTTATACAGGTACAGGATACTTTCAGGCGTAAGTAGTTTTCTAGCACCGTAGAGACAGCCCACCTTCTTCGCAGCAGCCTTGACAATGCTCTCAATATATCTATTCCAGTAAAAGATGGTTCTAGGAGTGTAAAGGATGTACCATCGGGAAATGTGTTCTTGGCCATTGCTATTGGTGATAGAGAATGTTTCTTGTAATTATTGAAGGAAACAAGCTTAGTCTTGGCAGCATTGAATGTGACCCTCTATTTTTATCCCAGTCCACTACGGATTGGAGGTAATCGTCTAGTTTTTTTTTTCCATTTTCTTTGATTTGTGTCTATTTGTTTTCCTCTCGTGCCTGCTATAGAGTGTGGGGTCATAAGCAAATATACCCATCTCCGAAACAATTTTATCAGGGAGGTCATTCATGAATATAAAAATAATAAAGGTCCAAGGATAGATCCCTGAGCTACTCCCGCATTTATATCATATTGTTTAGATGTACGACCATCGAGGACAACCTGGATTTTTCTTTTGTTTTAGAAGGATTTAATTACATTGTGTATTCTTCCAGAGATACCATATGATCTAATTTTCCTTAAAGGCCATCGTGCCATACCCTGTCAAAAACCTTAGATATATCGAGGGCTACCGCTCTACTCTCCTTTGTTTTGTCTAGTGAACGGTATATACGTTCAGAGATTACTGTTGAGCTTGATTTATTAAGGACTCACATATTCTGGTTAAAAGCGGGAGAAGGCTAATGGGGCGATAATTTAATGGGTCAGTTCCTTCGCCATGATACTTGAAAAATGGTACCACAGAAGCGGTTTTCAAGCCGTGAGGAAAGCTAGATTTGTCGAGGCATTTGTTGTAAAGTTTGGAGAGAACTCGAACAACCTCAGCTGAACATTTTTTTTCAATGGCACAGCCGGGATGAGATCGGGTCCCCACGCTTTTGAGGTGTCTAGGTTTTTTGGTGAGAAGAGTAGATTTTCAAATCCTCCAGTGTGGCGTCTGTCCGCAAAGTAAAGTCAGGAAGAAAATGGTGTGCCGGGTGCAATGTAAAATTAGAGGCAAACCGACTGGCAAGCAGGTTAGCCTTCTCGGTTGCCATGGAAACAACCTCATGATTGTTTGATAGTGGTGGAATCGTTGACTTCCCATTATTTACTACACTTTTGTAGATTTTTAACAAATCACGGGTTCATAATTTCTGTGCTTTTCTAGAGGTATCAGTGTATTCTGCCTTAGCTGTCGCTGTTTCCCTCTTACAATTTCTTCTAGCTTCTATGAACCTCTGTCTGTTTTAATTGGACTTATGTGGGTTGAATCGGCGGTACGCATGATGCCTTTGAGTAATGGCAGCTGCACAAGTAGAAGTAAACTATTGGGGAGAGTGGTGCTTGCTATAGAATTTCCGGGTGGGAACATTTGCTTCTAAGTTGATCCACTTCCGCACTTTTACGCTGGAAGATAAAAGATATTTCCTCATAAGGCATCTCTGATGAAATCCTTGATGGCTTTCCAGTCAGCCTTTTTGTATTACCTCGTTGTTTTGAGTAATGGGTCTTCAGTTTTGGCTCGGGAATTTAGGACGACTTCTACCATTATCACAGCATGATCAGCATTCCCGAGTTAAAATGGCATTTTACTTTTCTCTAATGTTAGTCGTAAGATTTACTCTACAAAACCATTACGCTAGTTACTGAGAGTATTTATGAACGTTGTTCTTGCAATCTATAACAGTCTGCAAATATTCATATGTCGTCATTCAACGATTATTTACTCGTAGAAACTGCCCGTTAAATGATGCAGTCTAGTACTCGGGTTTGATGCTTTAAACTGTTATACATTTTTGGTGTATTTTTTGGCTGTATTAGTTTTTGTAAGAGTATCTTGTGTAGGAGACGGTGAGACTCGTCGTGGGCGACGAAGCGTTTCACTGAAGAACCACGGCAACACACAGCAAACCAACAAACAATGACAGCCACGGCGCGAAGGCAACTAACAAAGCTCAGCTGACTGCACGAATAGAAACGGAACCCAACGGTCACTGTACTGATCGCCACGAACGTCAGAACCCGACTGCCTCGCACCTCCAATGGACCGATTTTTATTACTCAAGATAGCCTAGCTAATTTGCATCCCCGCGAGATCTCGCACGATCCTGCGAGATTCCGTCTCTAATAAAAGCAGGCAGACGCCATCTTGAAACTCTTTCTTCCGCTGCCCCGACCACAGGATCAGCCACCACCCCACACGCCAGGCACACACGGACCCTCTTGCGCCGAGGGCTACGGTTAGTCTCACAGTTTTTTTATTATATTATTTCCTCGATATAGTTTTATTACTTAATGGATATCGGCAGCACAAATTCTTTATCTGAACATTTTGATATTGGATTATATCAAAACCAAAATTATAACAAGTACTAACCTATATTTTGTGATAGTGCTAAAACAACGGCGTATAAGAGTAAATAATTACCGGGTATACAACATAATAAACTAAGATAAATGCTACGTTGGAATTTTGATTACAGATATTTACTTTTTCAGTAACAGTGGCTGAATAATACTTCTTCACTTCCATGATCCATAGATCAATGTAATTGATAAATATACATTTTCAGTGTTTTGTCAAGAATGTCGTTTTTAGTCTCTCCTAAACATGAATATTCTATGTCTTGGAAATTACTTGTAAAAAGATAGATATTTTTTGCAAAAAATTATAATAGATGTTATAGGTACCTTGAACATGTTTTAAGATTATTTTTTGTACAAGCATTAAAATTTATCATAGACTCTTAAAATTTTATTATATTATCGCTATACAGTTATAAGTTGACTGGCTGATTTTTTAGGATGTTAGGTCTAACTAACCAGTAACTGCAGGAATTTTAATACACACGACTAAATCCTGATTTTAACAGCTGGCTTATTTCAAAAATGCAATCTGGGCGTAAGAACATTTTAGAAAAAACATATGCAATAAAATTATGTTTAAACTTGGAAAAATGCCAGAGATTAATATAGAATGCTTCATCTTTACTTTTGGAGAATCTTGCATGAATCGAGTATCAGTTTTGGAGTGGCATAAGGGATTCAAGGATGGCAGAGCATGAGTGACGAATGAAAAGATGTGTTTCATGAGGAAGCAAGAAATAACACCAGAGTTGATTGGCCAAATAAAGAATGTCATGGATAAGGACTGTCGCGTGTCTATCAAGACAATAAGGGCATAGTTTAATGTATATGTGAGAACTGTACACAAAATAATTCGCGAAGAACTGAAGATGCAGAAGATTTGCGCAATGTTTATTCCAAGAGTGCTTAGAGAAGATGAGAATAGAAAAACGTGATCATGAACATCATGGCAGTTCCTTAGTCTCCCTGTATTCTCTGCTAAATTTGATATTGGCTAAACTCAATAAAAACATTAGAAGCTGTCGTTAAGGGAAACTTGAGGAAATAAAAGTGATTGTGGTGAAAGTTAATGATATTCTCACACCAGAAGACTTCCATGAGTCCTTCTAGAAATTGTTGGAACATGATAACAAGTGCATCCCAGCCGTAGGAGAATATTCGAAGGCGACTGGTGTTTACTATGTGTACTATTAATAAAAGTGGCTGTTCTGAAAAGTTTCGAAAAATATTAAAAGCACTTTATATATATATATACATATATATATATATATATATAAAGAGAGAGAGAAAGAGAGAGGTATATATATATATATATATATATAGAGAGAGAGAGAGAGAGAGAGAGATAAATAGATAGATATAACTTGTAGCAAGGGCTCCGTTCGTTTTTAAATCCCGGTATTCTATCCAAAGACTCACAGGACAGTGTAATGAAAAGAAAGTTTATCTTCGATCAATCAAAAAAAAATAATAAAAGTGGCCGTTCTGAAAAAGTTTGGAAACTTAAAGGCACCTTGTATATATATATATATATATATATATATATATATATATATATATATATATATATACAGAGAGATAGAGAGATAGAACGGCTCGGTTCGTTTTTAAACCCCGGTATTCCATCCAACGACTCGCAGGACCCTAAATGAAAAGAACATTCATCTTCAATCGGTTAAAAAGTTCTGGTGTTCCTTAGATTCCATGTTGTAAAATGTAATAGTCTCGTTGTACGTACCTTGATAACTCTTGCTGTTCAACTTTTACGGGCACCGTTAGTGTAATCAATAGTCAATCTTAGTTCAACAAGTTGATGTGTCGTTATTCTTACTGAGAGTATAAGAATAAGAAAGAAAACAGAATCAATAAACCAAACGCGCTCTACTTCAATAAACCAGGGATGTGTGTGCTCTTATTTCCTCTCGATCTCTTTCTTTGCTAGTCCAGTTTATGTATCATGGCACTCGTCACTATTTGAGACACAATGCAAGGATTGTTCATCTCACGCGTTATCAATGCAAACCTCGTGCTATTTTTAGTTAGTATTTCTTTTTAAGGAATATTCTCTCTGTCAGGTGGTAACCCCGCCCAAGTGTCTCGTAGGTTCACTGGTAATATGTGGTAATAATGTGGTTGTTTCCTTTACAATATCCTGAGAATACCGTTGCTTATCACGATTTTTCATTGTAGTTTTTCGATTTCGATTTTGTCCTTATTCCGAGGCTTTTTTTGAGTTCCTATTTATTCCTAGATGTTTCACGAATCTTCAACATGTTTTGATAATTCTTTCATCTGTCAACCCTTTGAGAAACTCATCTGCTCTGGTTCTCTACTCTGCAACTCAACTTAACTCTTTACTAAAACTCCGAGTCACTTGAAGAAACGTGGTTGTGCCGCTCTCTTTATACAAAGGGCGGTAGTCCAGTCAAGAGATGTCATCTACCTTCGTTCACCAATCAACGCCCAGCACATCGAATCTTGCTGGAAGATGTTTGGTCAATCGTCTATTCGAAACTGCTTGCACATTAAATGTCATCTCAAGCACAAATCCTGTCCCGCGGCCCAGTTCTTTGCCTGAGTCAGGCGTGATCAATTTCTGGCATAGCATGTCTCGAAAACAATGGAAAAATATAGCAAATTTTATATTTTCTCATAGCTCGGAATGTAATTTTAATGAAATAATATTGTTTCCCCTTTTACTTTGTGCTTACGTTCAATTCCTCATTCAACAAACACACACATACATTTTCCTGGTGTATACTAGTGGGTGTATAGCAAACATAATCATAGAGTTATGATAAAAATTTTATTAGATTTCACAATCAGTTGAAGGCTACAATCTCATTTCGCCTGGCCTAGAGGTTAAATTCCCCGAATCTAGCTACACTGATCAGGCAGCGGGGTTCTGTATAAGCAACAGTGTCACGTACATACATATATATCATCCTATACTTAGAAGAACAAGCAGTATATAAAACATGGAAGTAACAAATAAAATACTAAAAAAGAATTTATCTGAATCCTTACTACATAATTTTCTAACTCTTAGGTATTTGCGTGCATAAAGCACGTTTTTATGTTATGTTTTCATTCTATTATTATAACCATACATGTCGTAATGATTTTTATATGATGAAGCAACATTTTCGACGCTTTGTAATTTTAGTTTGAAATCTGACGTGAGCCATGTGATATTTCACTTTGAGAATAATGCATTAATAATTTTTCGATATACGACAAAGATCATAGGCATTCCATATTAACGAATTTCCCGCAATTTAAGTGGCGTCGAGCTTGGCTAATAATAAATAACTGACTATAGGAGTAAGTGGTACTTTATGTATCACCCACATTAGCAAATGCATTAATGGTTTCTCTACCCTTAACCAACGAAAATACGAAATCGACGTCATTTTATTTGAACTAACCCGGAAATTAGTGGATTTGTTTTCAGGTAAACTTAATAAAATATTAGCAGGGGTACCCAGCGTTTCCTGGGTGTGGTGAGGTGTATGGGGGGGACGGGTGAATCAAAACAATAATTACATGGAAAATATAGGATAAGTGAACAAAAAACCTTGTTTAAATGTTTAAACTATTTTCAAAGTCGGACAAGCAAAAAACAAACACAAGACAAAAAAACAGCAAACGTAATGGAAAATATAAGAATAAGCGAATGAAAAAATATCAAATTACCACTCTTTAGATATTAAAACTTCTTTCAAAAATCGAAAAAACAAAAACAACAAAAAAAAAAATCAGCGAACATGATTGAAAATAAAAAGTGCAAACAGTAAACGAAACCATGGTATAAATAACCTTGTTTAAATATTAAAATCGAAAAGAAAATGTCCGATAAGTTGACGCAAACGTGCAACCTAAAAACAACGACGATGTCACTATAAGCACAACTCTACGACCATGTTTGCGAAGTAACGTTATTTGTTCTATTTAAAAAAATTAAAAAAAGAACGTTTATCGCTAATACGTGTTTGGCTAAATTGTCATGAATGACTATTTTTTTCTATCCTTCCTCATTGCGAACGTCTATTCCTATAGGAAATAATTGACCGATTTCTCTAATTTTCATGTATTATTTGACCAGGAAACATATACCTTCAGACGCTACCGGTTTCGACCGAACTCGATGCTACTGAGAAAGATTTTCGGCAGAAATACAAACACACCTACATCTATACATACATTTAAACAGGCAGGAGAAATTTATATAATAGATTTCGCAAAAAAATGTCATTATTTATTTAAAACATCGTTAAAACTTATTAAGAAAAATGATTTTTATGCGTATAGCTGTGAAAGATAACTAGTTATTTTATATATTGTTACCTGCGTTTTTGTATGCGTACACATGTAGGTAAATATCTATGCAATGGCCAATTGAATAAAAAATGTGATAACCTCCAAATATTTTATTCTTTGTTATAAAATTTATTGATTATACTTTTTCATTGCTTATAGTATAATTATTTTTAGGCTGATGTCAAAAAACTAATTTTTTTGTGTAAATTATTAGAATTCTTTTAAAAGCCACAGAGGTTATGTTTCTCGGTGTTTTATATGAGGATTGATGCATTTTATTATTTAGAATTATTCGAATTACTGTTGTCATCTTAACTTTTACTGACACGCTTTTGTAGATCTTACTTCTTATCCTCTTGGGTTAATCTAGTTGAGTTAATATCTCTGAAAAAATATTGTATTGGTCCAGACTCTTCAGTGGAATTTCGTATTTAAGAACTATGTGTATTCGGTTCTACGTAAATGTCAAGAATATACCAAGATGAGGCATATCACCGAGCAAAAGAAAATTAGGACAACAGGAAACCGTAATACACGTAGAATTTAAAAGAATCTGTATACTTCGCCCACGTATCTATCTTCATGGAACGATGTAAAATCTAGAGACAGAGTAGAATAACAAGCAGTGGATATGATGGGCGAGGCTCACTCAGCAAACTAAGTATAACATTTAACATTATATGGGAATCATTAATATGAAATAATAGATGAAATTGCCCCTACAAACATGTATCCATTCAGTTTCGAAAGACAAAGGGTGCCCCCTGTAAAGGCAGCTGCGCATGTAATTGTGTGGCAAGAGTTGCGCAATTCCCAACCATTCCTCTCCTTAATCGGCACTGCTTTAGTCCAGTGGCAAGAAGAAGTCCATGACGACTGGAAACAATTCGAGATAAGCGGAGAGCATAATGAATCTGAAATGGTCACCCAACTGTTACTGTCCAGGTTCATCGTTGCTTAACTTCAGTGATCTGACGGGAGCTGGTATGTCAAACGTGATTATGCCGAATATGCCCCATTAAAATACATATAGAAAATAATAATGCTTATTAATATAAAAAATAATAGTAATACACATTAATAAAATAATGATAATAATAATAATAATAATAATAATAATATATGTTATACAATAAAAGAATAATAATAAAAATAAATCTTTCTATACTCCTATAAATTCGGTTTTCTTTTGTGTGTCTCGATATTCAGATTAAAAACCCTCTTTTTTATTTATTTAAAAAGAAAATACAATTTTCTCATATCTTGTTGTGGAATTGCATTTACTAGCAAACGATCTAGCTCATTTTCATATTCTTTTAAACATTCATTTTAATTAATTCCCTATTAGTTGCTTCGGTTTTTTAATGAGATAATCATCTTTAGTTAACTATTACATGTAATTATATTCATGCAGATATTCTACATGATTTATACTTGCATAATATTTGCGTAAAAAGTGTGCAGTCAACACAAAAATGTATCCATATTTATTCATGTATACAGTTATATTTTTTGTTGCACATCTCTATCTATCAATCTATCCGCCTATCTTCTATCTATAAAAGTGAAATTGCCCGTGTGTCTGTATGTGTGTCTATCTGTCTGTCTGTGCACATTTCCCTACGCAATAACTCTGTCAATGTTTAGTCTTCTGACTCTAAATTTGATATACGGGGTACTGAGATTTGCGAAAATCTATGTGATCGGTTTTCGGCCAGAAATTTGGATGTTAAGGGGTCAAAGATCAACGATTTGACCTTTGCGAACTCTACCAAATTCGTCCAACAATTTTGGGTCTACACATTGGAAATGTTAGATATATGTTCCTTGGACATGGATCTTACTGAATAACTTGATTTGAGTCCAAAACAAAAAAATTATAAGAGGGCATAATAGGGGTTAAAGTTAAAAAAATTAACCCTTTTTTTGTTTTTGGTCAGCATACACTTCCAAACACCCGGGCAACGCCGGGCACCAATGCTAGTATATCTATAAAAGTGACCGTGTTGTGTGTGTCTGTGTGTCTGTGTGTCTGCGTGTCTGTGTGTCTCTGTGTGTGTGTGTGTTGCGCCCAAAACAATAAATGTTAAAGGGTCATAATAGGGGTCAAAGTTTAAAAAATTGATCGTGTTTTTTTTGTTGTTTTTTTTGCTCAG